>NW_025728705.1:99454-366447 GCF_021461385.2 Schistocerca piceifrons
GTTCAAACATAAACAGTAAGAACAGTCAGTTTCCTTGTACGTAAGTCGGCATTGTGCCTTTTGTATTTAATTCCGATGCAATTTCTGTGTTTCATCGTCAATAAGAAGGTCAGAGGGATACAGAATACCTGAAGTGAAGCATCGGAATCTATAACTAGTGTCACAGGAATGGTTCAAAACATAGACAGTAAGAAGAGTCAGTTTTCTTGTACTTAAGTCGGCATTGTGCCTTTTGTCTTTAATTCCGATGCGAATTCTGTCCTTTCATCGTCAATAAGAAAGGTCCAAGGGATACAGTAAACCTGAAGGTAAGCATCGGAATCTATAACTAGTGTCACATGAATAGTTCAAAGCATAGACAGTAAGAAGAGTCAGTTTTCTTGTACTTAGGTTGGCATCGTCCCTTTTGTAATTAATTCAGATGCAATTTCTGTTTTTCATCTTCAATTAGAAGGTCAGAGGGATACAGTAAATCTGAGGTGAAGCATCGGAATCTATAACTAGTGTCACAGGAATGGTTCAAAACATAGACAGTAAGAAGAGTCAGTTTTCGTATATTTATGTCGGCATTGTGCTTTTGTATTTAATTCCGATGCTATTACTGTGTTTCATCGTCAATAAGAACGTCAGAGGGATACAGTAAACCTGAAGTGAAGCATCGGAATCTATAACTAGTGTCACAGGAATGGTTCATAACATAGACAGTAAGAAGAGTCAGTTTTCTTGTACTTAAGCCGGCATTGTGCCTTTTGTATTTAATTCCGAAGCGAATTCTGTCTTTCGTCGTCAATAAGAAGGTCCAAGGGATACAGTAAACCTGAAGGTAAGCATCGGAATCTATAACTATTGTCACATGAATAGTTCAAAGCATAGACAGTAAGAAGAGTCAGTTTTCTTGTACTTAGGTTGGCATCGACCCTTTTGTAATTAATTCCGATGCAATTTCTGTTTTTCATCTTCAATAAGAAGGTCAGCGGGTAGAGTAAACCTGAAGTGAAGCATCGGAATTTATAAGTAGTGTCACAGTAATGGTTCAACTCATAGACAGCGAGAAGAGTCAGTTTTCTTGTACTTAAGTCGGATTTGTGCCTGTTGTATATAATTTCGATGCAATTTCTGTGTTTCGTCGTCCATATGAATGTCCATGGGATACAGTAAACCTGAAGTGAAGCATCGGAATCTAAAACCGGTCTCACAGGAAAGGTTCAAAATATAGACAGTAAGAAGAGTCAGTTTTCTTGTACTTAAGTCGGCACTGTGCCTTTTGTATTTAATTCCGATGCAATTTCTGTGTTTCATCATCAACAAGAAGGTCAGAGGGATACAGAATACCTGAAGTGAAACATCGGAAACTATAACTAGTGTCACAGGAATGGTTCAAAACATAGACAGTAAGAAGAGTCAGTTTTCTTTTACTTAAGTCGGCATTGTGCCTATTGTATTTAATTCCGATGCAATTTCTGAGTTTCATCGGCAATAAGAAGGTCAGAGTGATACAGTACACCTGAAGTGAAGCATCGAAATGTATAACTAGTGTCAGAGGAATGGTTCAAACATAGACAGTAAGAAGAGTCAGTTTTCTTGTACTGAAGTCGGCATTGTGCCTTTTGTGTTTAATACCGATGCGAATTCTGTGTTTCGTCGCCAATAAGAAGGTCCAAGGGATACAGTAAACCTTAAGTGAAGCATCGGAATCTATAACTAGTGTCACATGAATAGTTCAAAGCATAGACAGTAAGAAGAGTCAGTTTTCTTGTACTTAGGTTGGCATCGTCCCTTTTGTAATTAATTCAGATGCAATTTCTGTTTTTCATCTTCAATTAGAAGGTCAGAGGGATACAGTAAACCTGAGGTGAAGCATCGGAATCTATAACTAGTGTCACAGGAATGGTTCAAAACATAGACAGTAAGAAGAGTCAGTTTTCGTATACTTATGTCGGCATTGTGCCTTTTGTATTTAATTCCGATGCTATTTCTGTGTTTCATCGTCAATAAGAAGGTCAGAGGGATACAGTAAACCTGAAGTGAAGCATCGGAATCTATAACTTGTGTCACAGGAATAGATCAAAATATAGACAGTAAGAAGTGTCAGTTTTCTTTTACTTAAGTCGGCATTGTGCCTTTTGTGTTTAATACCGATGCGAATTCTGTGTTTCGTCGTCAATAAGAAGGTCCAAGGGATACAGTAAACCTGAAGTGAAGCATCGGAATCTATAACTAGTGTCACATGATTAGTTCAAAGCATAGACAGTAAGAAGAGTCAGTTTTCTTGTACTTAGGTTGGCATCGTCCCTTTTGTAATTAATTCAGATGCAATTTCTGTTTTTCATCTTCAATTAGAAGGTCAGAGGGATACAGTAAACCTGAGGTGAAGCATGGGAATCTATAACTAGTGTCACAGGAATAGATCAAAATATAGACAGTAAGAAGTGTCAGTTTTCTTTTACTTATGTCGGCATTGTGCCTTTTGTATTTAATTCCGATGCAATTTCTGAGTTTCATCGTCAATAAGAAGGTCAGAGGGATACAGTAAACCTGACGAGAAGCATCTGAATCTATAACTAGTGTCACAGGAATGGGTCAAATCGTAGACAGTAAGAAGGGTCAGTTTTCTTGTACTTAAGTCGGCATTGTGCCTTTTGTATTTAATTCCGATGCAATTTCTGTGTTTCATCGTCAATAAGAAGGTCAGAGGAATGCAGTAAACCTGAAGTGAAGCATCGGCATCTATAACTAGTGTCACAGGAATGGTTCAAAACATAGACAGTTAGAAGAGTCAGTTTACTTGTACTTAAGTCGTCATTGTGCCATATGTATTAATTTCCGATGCAATATCTGTGTTTCATCGTCAATAAGAAGGTCCGAGGGTAACAGTAAACCTGAAGTGAAGCATCGGAATCTATAACTAGTGTCACAGGAATAGATCAAAATATAGACAGTAAGAAGTGTCAGTTTTCTTCTACTTAAGTCGGCATTGTGCTTTTTGTAATTAATTCCGATGAAATTTCTGTGTTTCATCAACAATAAGAAGGTCAGAGGGATACAGTAAACCTAAAGTGAAGCATCGGAATCTATAACTAGTGTCACAGGAATGGTGCAAATCTTAGACAGTAAGATGAGTCAGTTTTCTTGTACTTAAGTCGGCATTGTGCCTTTTGTATTTAATTCCGAAGCAATTTCTGTGTTTCATCGGCAATAAGAAGGTCATAGGGACACAGTAAACCTCAAGTGAAGCATCGGAATCTACAACTAGTGTCACAGGAATGGTTCAAAACATAGACAGTAAGAAGAGTCAGTTTTCGTGTACTTAAGTCGGCATTGTGCTTTTTGTATTTAGTACCGATGCAATTCCTGTGTTTCTTCGTCAATAAGAAGGTCAGAGGGATACAGTAAACCTGAAGTAAAGCATCGGAATCTATATTTAGTGTCACAGAAATGGATGAAAACATGGACAGTAAGAAGAGTCAGTTTTCTTGAACTTAAGTCGGCATTGTGCCTTTTGTATTTTATTTCGATTCAATTTCTGTATTTCATCGTCAATAGGAAGGTCAGAAGGATACAGTAAACCTGAAGTGAAGCATCGGAATCTATAACTAGTGTCACAGTAATGGTTCAAAGCATAGACAGTAAGAAGGGTCAATCTTCTTGTACTTAAGTCGGCATTGTTCCTTTTCTATTTAATTCCGAAGCAATTTCAATGTTGCATCGTCAATAAGAAGGTCAGAGGGATACAGTAAACCTGAAGTGAAGCATCGGAATCTATAACTAGTGTCACAGGAATGGATCAAAACATAGACAGTAAGAAGAGTAAGTTTTCTTGTACTTCAACCGGCATTGTGCGTTTTGTATTTAATTCCGATGAAATTTCTGTGTTTCATCAACAATAAGAAGGTCAGAGGGATACAGTAAACCTGAAGTGAAGCATCGGAATCTATAACTAGTGTCACAGGAATGGTGCAAATCTTACACAGTAAGATGGGTCAGTTTTCTTGTACTTAAATCGGCATTGTGCCTTTTGTATTTAATTCCGAAGCAATTTCTGTGTTTCATCGGCAATAAGAAGGTCAGAGGGACACAGTAAACCTCAAGTGATGCATCGGAATCTACAACTAGTGTCACAGGAATGGTTCAAAACATAGACAGTAAGAAGAGTCAGTTTTCTTGTACTTAAGTCGCCATTGTGCCTTTTGTATGTAATTCCGATGCAATATCTGTGTTTCATCGTCAATAAGAAGGTCAGAGGGATACAGTAATCCTGAAGTGAAGCATCGGAATCTATAACTAGTGTCACAGGAATGGTTCAAATCTTAGACAGCAAGAAGAGTCAGTTTTCTTGTACTTAAGTCAGAGTTGTGCCTTTTGTATTTAATTCCGATACAATTTCTGTGTTTCATCGTCAATAAGAAGGTCAGAGCGATACCGTAAACCTGAAGTGAAGCATTGGAATCTATAACTAGCGTCACAAGAATGGTTCAAAACATAGACAGTAAGAAGTGTTAGTTTTCTTCTACTTAAGTCGGCATTGTGCCTTTTGTATTTAATTGCGATGCAATTTCTGTGTTTCATCGTCAATAAGAAGGTCAGAGGGATACAGTAAACCTGACGAGAAGCATCTGAATCTATAACTAGTGTCACAGGAATGGTTCAAACTATAGACAGTAAGAAGGGTCAGTTTTCTTGTACTTAAGTCGGCATTGTGCCTTTAGTATTTAATTCCGATGCAATTTCTGTGTTTCATCGTCAATAAGAAGGTCAGAGGAATGCAGTAAACCTGAAGTGAAGCATCGGCATCTATAACTAGTGTCACAGGAATGGTTCAAAACATAGACAGTAAGAAGAGTCAGTTTTCTTCTACTTAAGTCGGCATTGTGCTTTTTGTATTTAATACCGATGCAAGATCTGTGTTTCTTCGTCAATAAGAAGGTCAGAGGGATACAGTAAACCTGAAGTAAAGCATCGGAATCTATATTTAGTGTCACAGAAATGGTTCAAAACATAGACAGTAGGAAGAGTCAGTTTTCTTGAACTTAGGTCGGCATTGTGCCTTTTCTATTTTATTCCGATTCAATTTCTGTATTTCATCGTCAATAAGAAGGTCAGAAGGATACAGTAAACCTGAAGTGAAGCATCGGAATCTATAACTAGAGTCACAGTAATGGTTCAAAGCATAGACAGTAAGAAAAGTCAATCTTCTTGTACTTAAGTCGGCATTGTTCCTTTTCTATTTAATTCCGAAGCAATTTCTATGTTGCATCGTCAATAAGAAGGTCAGAGGGGTACAGTAAACCTGAAGTGAAGCATCGGAATCTATAACTAGTGTCACAGGAATGATTCAAATCATAGACAGTATGAAGAGTAATTTTTCTTGTACTTCAATCGGCATTGTGCCTTTTGTATTTAATTCCGATGAAATTTCTGTGTTTCATCAACAATAAGAAGGTCAGAGGGATACAGTAAACCTGAAGTGAAGCATCGGAATCTATAACTAGTGTCACAGGAATGGTGCAAATCTTAGAGAGTAAGATGAGTCAGTTTTCTTGTACTTAAGTCGGCATTGTGCCTTTTGTATTTAATTCCGAAGCAATTTCTGTGTTTCATCGGCAATAAGAAGGTCAGAGGGACACAGTAAACTTCAAGTGAAGCATCGGAATCTACAACTAGTGTCACAGGAATGGTTCAAAACATAGACAGTAAGAAGAGTCAATTTTCTTGTACTTAAGTATCCATTGTGCCTTTTGTATGTAATTCCGATGCAATTTCAGTGTTTCATCGTCAATAAGAAGGTCAGAGGGATACAGTAATCCTGAAGTGAAGCATCGGAATCTATAACTAGTGTCACAGGAATGGTTCAAATCGTAGACAGCAAGAAGAGTCAGTTTTCTTGTACTTAAGTCAGAGTTGTGCCTTTTGTATTTAATTCCGATACAATATCTGTGTTTCATCGTCAATAAGAAGGTCAGAGCGATACCGTAAACCTGAAGTGAAGCATCGGAATCTATAACTAGCGTCACAGGAATGGTTCAAAACATAGACAGTAAAAAGAGTCAGTTTTCTTGTACATAAGTCGGCATTGTGCCTTTTTTATTTAAGTCCGATGCAATTTCAGTGTTTCATCGTCATTATGAAGGTCAGAGGGATACAGTGATTCTGAAGTGAAGCATCGGAATCTATAACTAGTGTCACAGGAATAGATCAAAATATAGACAGAAAGAAGTGAAGCATCGGAATCTATAACTAGTGTCACAGGAATGGTTCAAATCTTAGACAGCAAGAAGAGTCAGTTTTCTTGTACTTAAGTCAGAGTTGTGCCTTTTGTATTTAATTCCGATACAATATCTGTGTTTCATCGTCAATAAGAAGGCCAGAGCGATACCGTAAACCTGAAGTGAAGCATCGGAATCTATAACTAGCGTCACAGGAATGGTTCAAAACATAGACAGTAAGAAGTGTCAGTTTTCTTCTACTTAAGTCGGCATTGTGCCTTTTGTATTTAATTGCGATGCAATTTCTATGTTTCATCGTCAATAAGAAGGTCAGAGGGATACAGTAAACCTGACGAGAAGCATCTGAATCTATAACTAGTGTCACAGGAATGGTTCAAACTATAGACAGTAAGAAGGGTCAGTTTTCTTGTACTTAAGTCGGCATTGTGCCTTTAGTATTTAATTCCGATGCAATTTCTGTGTTTCATCGTCAATAAGAAGGTCAGAGGAATGCAGTAAACCCGAAGTGAAGTATCGGCATCTATAACTAGTGTCACAGGAATGGTTCAAAACATAGACAGTAAGAAGAGTCAGTTTTCTTGTACTTAAGTCGTCATTGTGCCATTTGTATTTAATTCCGATGCAATATCTGTGTTTCATCGTCAATAAGATAGTCAGAGGTGTACAGTAAACGTGAAGTGAAGCATCGGAATCTATAACTAGTGTCACAGGTATGGTTCAAAACATAGACAGTAAGAAGAGTCAGTTTTCTTGTACTTAAGTCGGCATTGTTCCTTTTCTCTTTAATTCCGATGCAATTTGTATGTTTCATCGTTAATAAGACGGTCACAGGGATACAGTAGACCTGAAGTGAAGCATCGGAATCTACAATTATTGTCACAGGAATGGTTCAAACATAGACAGTAAGAAGAGTCAGTTTTCTTGTACTTAAGTAGACATTGTGCCTTTTGTATTTAATTCCGATGAAATTTCTGTGTTTCATCAACAATAAGAAGGTCAGAAGGATACAGTAAACCTGAAGTGAAGCATCGGAATCTATAACTAGTGTCACAGTAATGGTTCAAAGCATAGACAGTAAGAAAAGTCAATCTTCTTGTACTTAAGTCGGCATTGTTCCTTTTCTATTTAATTCCGAAGCAATTTCTATGTTGCATCGTCAATAAGAAGGTCAGAGGGGTACAGTAAACCTGAAGTGAAGCATCGGAATCTATAACTAGTGTCACAGGAATGATTCAAAGCATAGACAGTATGAAGAGTAAGTTTTCTTGTACTTCAATCGGCATTGTGCCTTTTGTATTTAATTCCGATGAAATTTCTGTGTTTCATCAACAATAAGAAGGTCAGAGGGATACAGTAAACCTGAAGTGAAGCATCGGAATCTATAACTAGTGTCACAGGAATGGTGCAAATCTTAGAGAGTAAGATGAGTCAGTTTTCTTGTACTGAAGTCGGCATTGTGCCTTTTGTATTTAATTCCGAAGCAATTTCTGTGTTTCATCGGCAATAAGAAGGTCAGAGGGACACAGTAAACTTCAAGTGAAGCATCGGAATCTACAATTAGTGTCACAGGAATGGTTCAAAACATAGACAGTAAGAAGAGTCAATTTTCTTGTATTTAAGTATCCATTGTGCCTTTTGTATGTAATTCCGATGCAATTTCAGTGTTTCATCGTCAATAAGAAGGTCAGAGGGATACAGTAATCCTGAAGTGAAGCATCGGAATCTATAACTAGTGTCACAGGAATGGTTCAAATCGTAGACAGCAAGAAGAGTCAGTTTTCTTGTACTTAAGTCAGAGTTGTGCCTTTTGTATTTAATTCCGATACAATATCTGTGTTTCATCGTCAATAAGAAGG
The DNA here is from genome assembly GCF_021461385.2 of Schistocerca piceifrons. NCBI lineage: Eukaryota > Metazoa > Arthropoda > Insecta > Orthoptera > Acrididae > Schistocerca > Schistocerca piceifrons. The sequence continues at coordinate 107,535 of NW_025728705.1, forward strand.
TCAGAGCGATACCGTAAACCTGAAGTGAAGCATCGGAATCTATAACTAGTGTCACAGGAATAGATCAAAATATAGACAGTAAGAAGAGTCAGTTTTCTTTTACTTAAGTCGGCATTGTGCCTTTTGTATTTAATTCCGATGCAATTTCTGTGTTTCATCGCCAATAAGAATTTCCGAGGAATACAGTAAACCTGAAGTGAAGCATCGGCATCTATAACTAGTGTCACAGGAATGGTTCAAAACATAGACAGTAAGAAGAGTCAGTTTTCTTGTACTTAGGTCGGCATTGTGCCTTTTGTATGCAATTCCGATGCAATTTCAGTGTTTCATCGTCAATAAGAAGGTGAGAGGGATACAGTATACCTGAAGTTAAGCATCGGAATCTACAACTAGTGTTGCTGGAATGGTTCATGACATAGACAGTAAGAAGAGTCAGTTTTCTTCTACTTAAGTCGGTATTGTGCTTTTTGTATTTAATTCCGATGCAATTTCTGTGTTTCATCAAAAATAAGAAGGTCTGAGGGATACAGTAAACCTGAAGTGAAGCATCGGAATCTATAACTAGTGTTACATGAATGGTTCAAACATAAACAGTAAGAACAGTCAGTTTCCTTGTACGTAAGTCGGCATTGTGCCTTTTGTATTTAATTCCGATGCAATTTCTGTGTTTCATCGTCAATAAGAAGGTCAGAGGGATACAGTAAATATGAATTGAAGCATCGGACTCTATAACTAGTGTCTCATGAATGGTTCAAATATAAACAGTGAGAAGAGTCAGTTTTGTTGTACATAAGTCGGCATTGTGCCTTTTGTCTGTAATTCCGATGCAATGTCTGTGTTTCATCGTCAATAAGAAGGTCAGAGGGATACAGTAAACCTGAAGTGAAGCATCGGAATCTACAATTAGTGTCAGATGAATGGTTCAAAGCATAGACAATAAGAAGAGTCAGTTTTCTTGTACTTAAGTCGGCATTGTGCCTTTTGTATTTAATTCCGATGCAATTTCTGTGTTTCGTCGTCAATAAGGAGGTCAGAGGGATACAGAAAACCTGAAGTGAAGCATCGGAATCTATAAATAGAGTCACAGGAATGGTTCAAAACATAGACAGTAAGAAGAGTCACTTTTCTTGTACTTAAGTCGGCATTGTGCCTTTTCTATTTAATTCCGAAGCAATTTCTGTGTTTCATCGTCAATAAGAAGGTCAGAGGGATACAGTAAACCTGAAGTGAAGCATCGGAATCTATAACTAGTGTCACAGGAATGGTTCAAAACATAGACAGTAACAAGAGTCAGTTTTCTTGTAGTTATGTCGGCATTGTGCCTTTTGTATTTAATTCCCATGCAATTTCTGTGTTTCATCGTCAATAAGAAGGTCGGAGAGATACAGTAAAGCTGAAGTGAAGCATCGGAATCTATAACTAGTGTCACAGGAACGGTTCAAAACATAGACAGTAAGAAGAGTCAGTTTTCTTGTACTTAAGTCGGCATTGTGTCTTTTATTAAATACGATGCAATTTCTGTGTTTCATCGTCAATAAGAAGGTCAGAGGGATACAGTAAACCTGAAGTGAAGCATCGGAAACTATAACTAGTGTCTCAGGAATGGTTCAAAACATAGACAGTAAGAAGAGTCAGTTTTCTTGTACTTAAGTCGACATTGTGCCATTTGTATTTAATTCCGTTGCAATTTCAGTGTTTCATCGTCAATAAGAAGGTCAGAGGGATACAGTAAACCTGAGGTGTAGCATCGGAATCTACAAGTGTCACAGGAATGGTTCGAAACATAGACAGGAAGAAGAGTCAGTTTTCTTGTACTTAAGTCGGTATTGTGCTTTTTGTATTTAATTCCGATGCAATTTCTGTGTTTCGTCGTCAATAAGGAGGTCAGAGGGATACAGAAAACCTGAAGTGAAGCATCGGAATCTATAAATAGAGTCACAGGAATGGTTCAAAACATAGACAGTAAGAAGAGTCACTTTTCTTGAACTTAAGTCGGCATTGTGCCTTTTGTATTTAATTCCGATGCAATTTATGTGTTTCATCGACAATAAGAAGGTCAGAGGGATACAGTAAACGTGAAGTGAAGCATCGGAATCTATATTTAGTGTCACAGGAATGTTTCAAAACATAGACAGTAAGGAGGGTCAGTTTTCTTGAACTTAAGTCGGCATTGTGCCTTTTCTATTTAATTCCGATTCAATTTCTGTGTTTCATCGTCAATACGTAGGTCAGAGGGATACAGTAAACCTGAAGTGAATCATCGGAATCTATAACTAGTGTCACAGGTATGGTTCAAAACATAGACAGTAAGAAGAGTCAAATTTATTGTACTTAAGTCGGCATTGTTCCTTTTCTATTTAATTCCGATGCAATTTCTATGTTGCATCGTCAATAAGAAGGTCAGAAGGATACAGTAAACCTGAAGTGAAGCAACGGAATCTATAACTAGTGTCAGAGGAATGGATCAGAACATAGAAAGTAAGAAGAGTCACTTTTCTTGTACTTCAGTCGGCATTGTGCCTTTTGTATTTAATTCCGAAGCAATTTCTGTGATTCGTCGTCAATAAGAAGGTCAGAGGGATACAGCAAACCTGGAGTAAAGCATCGGAATCTATAACCAGTGTCACATGAATGGTTCAAACATAGACAGTAAGAAGAGTCAGTTCTCTTGTACTTAAGTCGGCATTGTGCCTTTTGTATATAAGTCCGATGCAATTTCAGTGTTTCATCGTCAATAAGAAGCGCAGAGGGATACCGAAAACCTGAAGTGAAGCATCCGAATCTATAACTAGTGTCACAGGAATGGTTCAAAACATAGACAGTAAGAAGAGTCAGTTTTCTTGTACTTAAGTCGGCATTGTGCCTTTTGTATTTAAGTCCGATGCAATTTCAGTGTTTCATCGTCAATAAGAAGTGCAAAGGGATACCGTAAACCTGAAGTGATGCATCGGAATCTATTACTAGTGTTACATGAATGGTTCAAACATAAACAGTAAGAAAAGTCAGTTTCATTGTACATAAGTCGGCATTGTGATTTTTGTATTTAATTCCGATGCAATTTCTGTGTTTCATCGTCAATAAGAAGGTCAGAGGGATACAGTAAACCCGAATTGAAGCATCGGACTCTATAACTAGTGTCACATGAATGGTTCAAACATTAACAGTAAGAAGAGTCAGTTTTCTTGTACATTAGACGGCATTGTGCCTTTTGTAATTAATTCCGAAGCAATTTCTGTGTTTCATCGTCAATAAGAAGGTCAGTGGGATACAGTAAACCTGAAGTGAAGCATCGGAATCTATAATTAGTGTCAGATGAATGGTTCAAACATAGACAGTAAGAAGAGTCAGTTTTCTTGTACTTAAGTCGGCATTGTGCCTCTTGTATTTAATTCCGATGCAATTTCTGTGTTTCATCGTCAATAAGAAGGTCAAAGGGATACAGTAAACCTGAAGTGAAGCATCGGAATCTATAACTAGTGTCACAGGAATGGTTCATAACATAGACAGTAAGAAGAGTCGGTTTTCTTGTACTTAAGTCGGCATTGTGCCTTTTGTATTTAATTCCGCTGCAATTTCTGTGTTTCATCGTCAATAAGAAGGTCAGAGGGATACAATAAACATGAAGTGAAGCATCCGAATCTATAACTAGTGTCACAGGAATGGTTCAAAGCATAGACAGTAAGAAGAGTCAGTTTTCTTGTACTTAAGTCGGCATTGTGCCTTTTGTATTTAATTCCGATACAATTTCTGTGTTTCATCGTCAACAAGAAGTGCAGAGGGATACCGTAAACCTGAAGTGTAGCATCGGAATCTATAACTAGTGTCACAGGAATGGTTCAAAACATAGACAGTAAGAAAAGTCAGTTTTCTTGTACTTAAGTCGGCATTGTGCCTTCTGTATTTAAGTCCGATGCAATTTCAGTGTTTCATCGTCAATAAGAAGGTCAGAGGGATACAGTGAATCTGAAGTGAAGCTACGGAATCTATAACTAGTGTCACAGGAATAGATCAAAGTATAGACAGTAAGAAGGGTCAGTTTTCTTTTACTTAAGTCGGCATTGTGCCTTTTGTATTTAATTCCGATGCAATTTCTGTGTTTCATCGTCAATAAGAAGGTCAGAGGGATACAGTAAACCTGATGTGAAGCATCTGAATGTATAACTAGTGTCACAGGAATGGTTCAAAACATAGACAGTAAGAAGAGTCAGTTTTCTTGTACTTAAGTCGGCATTGTGCCTTTTGTAATTAATTCCGATGCAATTTCTGTGTTTCATCGTCAAAAAGAAGGTCAGAGGAATACAGTAAACCTGAAGTGAAGGATTGGCATCTATAACTAGTGTCACAGGAATGGTTCAAAACATAGACAGTAAGAAGAGTCAGTTTTCTTGTACTTAAGTCGTCATTGTGCCATTTGCATTTAATTCCGATGCAATATCTGTGTTTCATCGTCAATATGAAGGTCAGAGGGATACAGTAAACCTGAAGTGAAGCATTGGAATCTATAACTAGCGTCACAGGAATGGTTCAAAAAATAGACTGTATGAAGAGTCAGTTTTCTTGTACTTAAATCGGCATTGTGCCTTTTGTATTTAACTCCGATGCAATTTCTGTGTTTCATGGTCAATAAGAAGGTCAGAGGGATACAGTAAACCTGAAGTGAAGCATCCGAATCTATAACTAGTGTCACAGGAACTGTTCGAACATAGACAGTAAGAAGAGTCAGTTTTCTTGTACTTAAGTCGTCATTGTGCCATTTGCATTTAATTCCGATGCAATATCTGTGTTTGATCGTCAATATGAAGGTCAGAGGGATACAGTAAACCTGAAGTGAAGCACCCGAATCTATAACTAGTGTCACAGGAACTGTTCAAACATAGACAGTAAGAAGAGTCAGCTTTCTTGTACTTAAGACGGCATTGTGCCTTTTGTATTTCATTCCGATGCAATTTCTGTGTTTCATCGTCAATAAGAATAACTGAGGGATACAGTAAACCTGAAGTGATGCATCGGAATCTATTACTAGTGTTACATGAATGGTTCAAACATAAACAGTAAGAAAAGTCAGTTTCATTGTACATAAGTCGGCATTGTGATTTTTGTATTTAATTCCGATGCAATGTCTGTGTTTCATCGTCAATAAGAAGGTCAGAGGGATACAGTAAACCTGAATTGAAGCATCGGACTCTATAACTAGTGTCACATGAATGGTTCAAACATTAACAGTAAGAAGAGTCAGTTTTCTTGTACATTAGACGGCATTGTGCCTTTTCTAATTAATTCCGAAGCAATTTCTGTGTTTCATCGTCAATAAGAAGGTCAGTGGGATACAGTACACCTGAAGTGAAGCATCGGAATCTATAAATAGTGTCAGATGAATGGTTCAAACATAGACAGTAAGAAGAGTCAGTTTTCTTGTACTTAAGTCGGCATTGTGCCTCTTGTATTTAATTCCGATGCAATTTCTGTGTGTCATCGTCAATAAGAAGGTCAAAGGGATACAGTAAACCTGAAGTGAAGCATCGGAATCTATAACTAGTGTCACAGGAATGGTTCAAAACATAGACAGTAAGAAGAGTCAGTTTTCTTGTACTTAAGTTGGCATTGTGCCTTTTGTATTTAATTCCGCTACAATTTCTGTGTTTCATCGTCAATAAGAAGCTCAGAGAGATACAATAAACCTGAAGTGAAGCATCCGAATCTATAACTAGTGTCACAGGAATGGTTCAAAACTTTGACAGTAAGAAGAGTCAGTTTTCTTGTACTTAAGTCGGCATTGTGCCTTTTGTATTTAATTCCGATACAATTTCTGTGTTTCATCGTCAATAAGAAGTGCAGAGGGATACCGTAAACCTGAAGTGTAGCATCGGAATCTATAACTAGTGTCACAGGAATGGTACAAAACATAGACCGTAAGAAGAGTCAGTTTTCTTGTACTTAACTCGGCATTGTGCCTTCTGTATTTAAGTCCGATGCAATTTCAGTGTTTCATCGTCAATAAGAAGGTCAGAGGGATACAGTGAATCTGAAGTGAAGCTACGGAATCTATAACTAGTGTCACAGGAATAGATCAAAGTATAAACTGTAAGAAGGGTCAGTTTTCTTTTACTTAAGTCGGCATTGTGCCTTTTGTATTTAATTCCGATGCAATTTCTGTGTTTCATCGTCAATAAGAAGGTCAGAGGGATACAGTAAACCTGATGTGAAGCATCTGAATGTATAACTAGTGTCACAGGAATGGTTCAAAACTTAGACAGTAAGAAGAGTCAGTTTTCTTGTACTTAAGTCGGCATTGTGCCATTTGTAATTAATTCCGATGCAATTTCTGTGTTTCATCGTCAATAAGAAGGTCAGAGGAATACAGTAAATTTGAAGTGAAGCATCGGCATCTATAACTAGAGTCACAGGAATGGTTCAAAACATAGGCAGTAAGAAGAGTCAGTTTTCTTGTACTTAAGTCGTCATTGTGCCATTTGCATTTAATTCCGATGCAATATCTGTGTTTCATCTTCAATATGAAGGTCAGAGGGATACAGTAAACCTGAAGTGAAGCATTGGAATCTATAACTAGCGTCACAGGAATGGTTCAAAGCATAGACTGTATGAAGAGTCAGTTTTCTTGTACTTAAGTCGGCATTGTGCCTTTTGTATTTAACTCCGAAGCAATTTCTGTGTTTCATCGTCTATAAGAAGGTCAGAGGGATACAGTAAACCTGAAGTGAAGCATCCGAATCTATAGCTAGTGTCACAGGAACTGTTCAAACATAGACAGTAAGAAGAGTCAGTTTTCTTGTACTTAAGTCAGCATTGTGCCTTTTGTATTTCATTCCGATGCAATTTCTGTGTTTCATCGTCAATAAGAATGTCAGAGGGATACAGTAAACCTGAAGTGATGCATCGGAATCTATTACTAGTGTTGCATGAATGGTTCAAACATAAACTGTAAGAAAAGTCAGTTTCCTTGTACATAAGTCGGCATTGTAATTTTTGTATTTAATTCCGATGCAATTTCTGTGTTTCATCGTCAATAAGAAGGTCATAGGGATACAGTAAACCTGAATTGAAGCATCGGACTCTATAACTAGTGTCACATGAATGGTTCAAACATTAACAGTAAGAAGAGTCAGTTTTCTTGTACATGAGACGGCATTGTGCATTTTGTAATTAATTCCGAAGCAATTTCTGTGTTTCATCGTCAATAAGAAGGTCAGTGGGATACAGTAAACCTGAAGTGAAGCATCGGAATCTATAATTAGTGTCAGATGAATGGTTCAAAACATAGACAGTAAGAAGAGTCAGTTTTCTTGTACTTAAGTCGGTATTGTGCCTCTTGTATTTAATTCCGATGCAATTTCTGTGTTTCATCGTCAATAAGAAGGTCAAAGGGATACAGTAAACCTGAAGTGAGGCATCGGAATCTATAACTAGTGTCACAGGAATGGATCAGAACATAGACAGTAAGAAGAGTCACTTTTCTTGTACTTCAGTCGGCATTGTGCCTTTTGTATTTAATTCCGAAGCAATTTCTGTGATTGGTCGTCAATAAGAAGGTCAGAGGGATACAGCAAACCTGGAGTAAAGCATCGGAATCTATAACTAGTGTCACATGAATGGTTCAAACATAGACAGTAAGAAGAGTCAGTTTTCTTGTACTTAAGTCGGCATTGTGCCTTTTGTATTTAAGTCCGATGCAATTTCAGTGTTTCATCGTCAATAAGAAGTGCAGAGGGATACCGTAAACCTGAAGTGTAGCATCGGAATCTATAACTAGTGTCACAGGAATGGTTCAAAACATAGACAGTAAGAAGAGTCAGTTTTCTTGTACTTAAGTCGGCATTGTGCCTTTTGTATTTAAGTCCGATGCAATTTCAGTGTTTCATCGTCAATAAGAAGTGCAGAGGGATACCGTAAACCTGAAGTGTAGCATCGGAATCTATAACTAGTGTCACAGGAATGGTTCAAAACATAGACAGTAAGAAGAGTCAGTTTTCTTGCACTTAAGTCGGCATTGTGCCTTTTGTATTTAAGTCCGATGCAATTTCAGTGTTTCATCGTCAATAAGAAGTGCAGAGGGATACCGTAAACCTGAAGTGATGCATCGGAATCTATTACTAGTGTTACATGAATGGTTCAAACATAAACAGTAAGAAAAGTCAGTTTCATTGTACATAAGTCGGCATTGTGACTTTTGTATTTAAATCCGATGCAATGTCTGTGTTTCATCGTGAATAAGAAGGTCAGAGGGATACAGTAAACCTGAATTGAAGCATCGGACTCTATAACTAGTGTCACATGAATGGTTCAAACATTAACACTAAGAAGAGTCAGTTTTCTTTTACATTAGACGGCATTGTGCCTTTTCTGATTAATTCCGAAGCAATTTCTGTGTTTCATCGTCAATAAGAAGGTCAGTGGGATACAGTACACCTGAAGTGAAGCATCGGAATCTATAATTAGTGTCAGATGAATGGTTCAAACATAGACAGTAAGAGGAGTCAGTTTTCCTGTACTTAAGTCGGCATTGTGCCTCTTGTATTTAATTCCGATGCAATTTCTGTGTTTCATCGTCAATAAGAAGGACAAAGGGATACAGTAAACCTGAAGTGAAGCATCGGAATCTATAACTAGTGTCACAGGAATGGTTAAAACATAGACAGTAAGAAGAGTCAGTTTTCTTGTACTTAAGTCGGCATTGTGCCTTTTGTATTTAATTCCGCTGCAATTTCTGTGTTTCATCGTCAATAAGAAGTTCAGAGAGATACAATAAACCTGAAGTGAAGCATCCGAATCTATAACTAGTGTCACAGGAATGGTTCAAAACATAGACAGTAAGAAGAGTCAGTTTTCTTGCACTTAAGTCGGCATTGTGCCTTTTGTATTTAAGTCCGATGCAATTTCAGTGTTTCATCGTCAATACGAAGTGCAGAGGGATACCGTAAACCTGAAGTGATGCATCGGAATCTATTACTAGTGTTACATGAATGGTTCAAACATAAACAGTAAGAAAAGTCAGTTTCATTGTACATAAGTCGGCATTGTGACTTTTGTATTTAATTCCGATGCAATGTCTGTGTTTCATCGTGAATAAGAAGGTCAGAGGGATACAGTAAACCAGAATTGAAGCATCGGACTCTATAACTAGTGTCACATGAATGGTTCAAACATTAACAGTAAGAAGAGTCAGTTTTCTTTTACATTAGACGGCATTGTGCCTTTTCTGATTAATTCCGAAGCAATTTCTGTGTTTCATCGTCAATAAGAAGTTCAGAGAGATACAATAAACCTGAAGTGAAGCATCCGAATCTATAACTAGTGTCACAGGAATGGTTCAAAACATAGACAGTAAGAAGAGTCAGTTTTCTTGCACTTAAGTCGGCATTGTGCCTTTTGTATTTAAGTCCGATGCAATTTCAGTGTTTCATCTTCAATAAGAAGTGCAGAGGGATACAGTAAACCTGAATTGAAGCATCGGACTCTATAACTAGTGTCACATGAATGGTTCAAACATTAACAGTAAGAAGAATCAGTTTTCTTGTACATTAGACGGCATTGTGCCTTTTGTAATTAATTCCGAATCAATTTCTGTGTTTCATCGTCAATAAGAAGGTCAGTGGGATACAGTAAAAATGAAGTGAAGCATCGGAATCTATAATTAGTGTCAGATGAATGGTTCAAACATAGACAGTAAGAAGAGTCAGTTTTCTTGTACTTAAGTCGGCATTGTGCCTCTTGTATTTAATTCCGATGCAATTTCTGTGTTTCATCGTCAATAAGAAGGTCAAAGGGATACAGTAAACCTGAAGTGAAGCATCGGAATCTATAACTAGTGTCACAGGAATGGTTCAAAACATAGACAGTAAGAAGAGTCAGTTTTCTTGTACTTAAGTCGGCATTGTGCCTTTTGTAATTAATTCCGATGCAATTTCTGTGTTTCATCGTCAATAAGAAGGTCAGAGGAATACAGTAAACCTGAAGTGAAGCATTGGCATCTATAACTAGTGTCACAGGAATGGTTCAAAACATAGACAGTAAGAAGAGTCAGTTTTCTTGTACTTAAGTCGTCATTGTGCCATTTGCATTTAATTCCGATGCAATATCTGTGTTTCATCGTCAATATGAAGGTCAGAGGGATACAGTAAACCTGAAGTGAAGCATTGGAATCTATAACTAGCGTCACAGGAATGGTTCAAAGCATAGACTGTATGAAGAGTCAGTTTTCTTGTACTTAAGTCGGCATTGTGCCTTTTGTATTTAACTCCGATGCAATTTCTGTGTTTCATCGTCAATAAGAAGGGCAGAGGGATACAGTAAACCTGAAGTGAAGCATCCGAATCTATAACTAGTGTCACATTAACTGTTCAAACATAGACAGTAAGAAGAGTCAGCTTTCTTGTACTTAAGTCGTCATTGTGCCATTTGCATTTAATTCCGATGCAACATCTGTGTTTGATCGTCAATATGAAGGTCAGAGGGATACCGTAAACCTGAAGTGTAGCATCGGAATCTATAACTAGTGTCACAGGAATGGTTCAAAACATAGACCGTAAGAAGAGTCAGTTTTCTTGTACTTAATTCGGCATTGTGCCTTCTGTATTTTAGTCCGATGCAATTTCAGTGTTTCATCGTCAATAAGAAGGTCAGAGGGATACAGTGAATCTGAAGTGAAGCTACGGAATCTATAACTAGTGTCACAGGAATAGATCAAAGTATAGACAGTAAGAAGGGTCAGTTTTCTTTTACTTAAGTCGGCATTGTGCCTTTTGTATTTAATTCCGATGCAATTTCTGTGTTTCATCGTCAATAAGAAGGTCAGAGGGATACAGTAAACCTGATGTGAAGCATCTGAATGTATAAATAGTGTCACAGGAATGGTTCAAATCTTAGACAGTAAGAAGAGTCAGTTTTCTTGTACTTAAGTCGGCATTGTGCCTTTTGTAATTAATTCCGATGCAATTTCTGTGTTTCATCGTCAATAAGAAGGTCAGAGGTATACAGTAAAACCTGAAGTGAAACATCGGCACATATAACTAGAGTCACAGGAATGGTTCAAAACATAGACAGTAAGAAGAGTCAGTTTTCTTGTACTTAAGTCGTCATTGTGCCATTTGCATTTAATTCCGATGCAATATCTGTGTTTCATCGTCAATATGAAGGTCAGAGGGATCCAGTAAACCTGAAGTGCAGCATTGGAATCTATAACTAGCGTCACAGGAATGGTTCAAAGCATAGACTGTATGAAGAGTCAGTTTTCTTGTACTTAAGTCGGCATTGTGCCTTTTGTATTTAACTCCGATGCAATTTCTGTGTTTCATCGTCTATAAGAAGGTCAGAGAGATACAGTAAACCTGAAGTGAAGCATCCGAATCTATAGCTAGTGTCACAGGAACTGTTCAAACATAGACAGTAAGAAGAGTCAGTTTTCTTGTACTTAAGTCGGCATTGTGCCTTTTGTATTTCATTCCGACGCAATTTCTGTGTTTCATCGTCAATAAGAATGTCAGAGGGAAACAGTAAACCTGAAGTGATGCATCGGAATCTATTACTAGTGTTACATGAATGGTTCAAACATAGACAGTAAGAAGAGTCAGTTTTCTTGTACTTAAGACGGCATTGTGCCTTTTGTATTTCATTCCGATGCAATTTCTGTGTTTCATCGTCAATAAGAATAACTGAGGGATACAGTAAACCTGAAGTGATGCATCGGAATCTATTACTAGTGTTACATGAATGGTTCAAACATAAACAGTAAGAAAAGTCAGTTTCATTGTACATAAGTCGGCATTGTGATTTTGGTATTTAATTCCGATGCAATGTCTGTGTTTCATCGTCAATAAGAAGGTCAGAGGGATACAGTAAACCTGAATTGAAGCATCAGACTCTATAACTAGTGTCACATGAATGGTTCAAACATTAACAGTAAGAAGAGTCAGTTTTCTTGTACATTAGACGGCATTGTGCCTTTTCTAATTAATTCCGAAGCAATTTCTGTGTTTCATCGTCAATAAGAAGGTCAGTGGGATACAGTACACCTGAAGTGAAGCATCGGAATCTATAATTAGTGTCAGATGAATGGTTCAAACATAGACAGTAAGAAGAGTCAGTTTTCTTGTACTTAAGTCGGCATTGTGCCTCTTGTATTTAATTCCGATGCAATTTCTGTGTTTCATCGTCAATAAGAAGGTCAAAGGGATACAGTAAACCTGAAGTGAAGCATCGGAATCTATAACTAGTGTCACAGGAATGGTTCAAAATATAGACAGTAAGAAGAGTCAGTTTTCTTGTACTTAAGTCGGCATTGTGCCTTTTGTATTTAATTCCGATACAATTTCTGTGTTTCATCGTCAATAAGAAGTGCAGAGGGATACCGTAAACCTGAAGTGTAGCATCGGAATCTATAACTAGTGTCACAGGAATGGTTCAAAACATAGACCGTAAGAAGAGTCAGTTTTCTTGTACTTAACTCGGCATTGTGCCTTCTGTATTTAAGTCCGATGCAATTTCAGTGTTTCATCGTCAATAAGAAGGTCAGAGGGATACAGTGAATCTGAAGTGAAGCTACGGAATCTATAACTAGTGTCACACGAATAGATCAAAGTATAAACAGTAAGAAGGGTCAGTTTTCTTTTACTTAAGTCGGTATTGTGCCTTTTGTATTTAATTCCGATGCAATTTCTGTGTTTCATCGTCAATAAGAAGGTCAGAGGGATACAGTAAACCTGATGTGAAGCATCTGAATGTATAACTAGTGTCACAGGAATGGTTCAAAACTTAGACAGTAAGAAGAGTCAGTTTTCTTGTACTTAAGTCGGCATTGTGCCATTTGTAATTAATTCCGATGCAATTTCTGTGTTTCATCGTCAATAAGAAGGTCAGAGGAATACAGTAAACCTGAAGTGAAGCATCGGCATCTATAACTAGAGTCACAGGAATGGTTCAAAACATAGACAGTAAGAAGAGTCAGTTTTCTTGTACTTAAGTCGTCATTGTGCCATTTGCATTTAATTCCGATGCAATATCTGTGTTTCATCTTCAATATGAAGGTCAGAGGGATTCAGTAAACCTGAAGTGAAGCATTGGAATCTATAACTAGCGTCACAGGAATGGTTCAAAGCATAGACTGTATGAAGAGTCAGTTTTCTTGTACTTAAGTCGGCATTGTGCCTTTTCTATTTAACTCCGATGCAATTTCTGTGTTTCATCGTCTATAAGAAGGTCAGAGGGATACAGTAAACCTGAAGTGAAGCATCCGAATCTATAGCTAGTGTCACAGGAACTGTTCAAACATAGACAGTAAGAAGAGTCAGTTTGCTTGTACTTAAGTCGGCATTGTGCCTTTTGTATTTCATTCCGATGCAATTTCTGTGTTTCATCGTCAATAAGAATGTCAGAGGGATACAGTAAACCTGAAGTGATGCATCGGAATCTATTACTAGTGTTACATGAATGGTTCAAACATAAACTGTCAGAAAAGTCAGTTTCCTTGTACATAAGTCGGCATTGTAATTTTTGTATTTAATTCCGATGCAATTTCTGTGTTTCATCGTCAATAAGAAGGTCAGAGGGATACAGTAAACCTGAATTGAAGCATCGGACTCTATAACTAGTGTCACATGAATGGTTCAAACATTAACAGTAAGAAGAGTCAGTTTTCTTGTACATGAGACGGCATTGTGCATTTTGTAATTAATTCCGAAGCAATTTCTGTGTTTCATCGTCAATAAGAAGGTCAGTGGGATACAGTAAACCTGAAGTGAAGCATCGGAATCTATAATTAGTGTCAGATGAATGGTTCAAAACATAGACAGTAAGAAGAGTCAGTTTTCTTGTACTTAAGTCGGCATTGTGCCTCTTGTATTTAATTCCGATGCAATTTCTGTGTTTCATCGTCAATAAGAAGGTCAAAGGGATACAGTAAACCTGAAGTGAGGCATCGGAATCTATAACTAGTGTCACAGGAATGGATCAGAACATAGACAGTAAGAAGAGTCACTTTTCTTGAACTTCAGTCGGCATTGTGCCTTTTGTATTTAATTCCGAAGGAATTTCTGTGATTCGTCGTCAATAAGAAGGTCAGAGGGATACAGCAAACCTGGAGTAAAGCATCGGAATCTATAACTAGTGTCACATGAATGGTTCAAACATAGACAGTAAGAAGAGTCAGTTTTCTTGTACTTAAGTCGGCATTGTGCCTTTTGTATTTAAGTCCGATGCAATTTCAGTGTTTCATCGTCAATAAGAAGTGCAGAGGGATACCGTAAACCTGAAGTGTAGCATCGGAATCTATAACTAGTGTCACAGGAATGGTTCAAAACATAGACAGTAAGAAGAGTCAGTTTTCTTGCACTTAAGTCGGCATTGTGCCTTTGTATTTAAGTCCGATGCAATTTCAGTGTTTCATCGTCAATAAGAAGTGCAGAGGGATACCGTAAACCTGAAGTGATGCATCGGAATCTATTACTAGTGTTACATGAATGGTTCAAACATAAACAGTAAGAAAAGTCAGTTTCATTGTACATAAGTCGGCATTGTGCCTCTTGTATTTAATTCCGATGCAATTTCTGTGTTTCATCGTCAATAAGAAGGTCAAAGGGATACAGTAAACCTGAACTGAAGCATCGGAATCTATAACTAGTGTCACAGGAATGGTTCAAAACATAGACAGTAAGAAGAGTCAGTTTTCTTGTACTTAAGTCGGCATTGTGCCTTTTGTAATTAATTCCGATGCAATTTCTGTGTTTCATCGTCAATAAGAAGGTCAGAGGAATACAGTAAACCTGAAGTGAAGCATTGGCATCTATAACTAGTGTCACAGGAATGGTTCAAAACATAGACAGTAAGAAGAGTCAGTTTTCTTGTACTTAAGTCGTCATTGTGCCATTTGCATTTAATTCCGATGCAATATCTGTGTTTCATCGTCAATATGAAGGTCAGAGGGATACAGTAAACCTGAAGTGAAGCATTGGAATCTATAACTAGCGTCACAGGAATGGTTCAAAGCATAGACTGTATGAAGAGTCAGTTTTCTTGTACTTAAGTCGGCATTGTGCCTTTTGTATTTAACTCCGATGCAATTTCTGTGTTTCATCGTCAATAAGAAGGTCAGAGGGATACAGTAAACCTGAAGTGAAGCATCCGAATCTATAACTAGTGTCACAGGAACTGTTCAAACATAGACAGTAAGAAGAGTCAGTTTTCTTGTACTTAAGTCGTCATTGTGCCATTTGCATTTAATTCCGATGCAATATCTGTGTTTGATCGTCAATATGAAGGTCAGAGGGATACAGTAAACCTGAAGTGAAGCATTGGAATCTATAACTAGCGTCACAGGAATGGTTCAAAGCATAGACTGTATGAAGAGTCAGTTTTCTTGTACTTAAGTCGGCATTGTGCCTTTTGTATTTAACTCCGATGCAATTTCTGTGTTTCATCGTCAATAAGAAGGTCAGAGGGATACAGTAAACCTGAAGTGAAGCATCCGAATCTATAACTAGTGTCACAGGAACTGTTCAAACATAGACAGTAAGAAGAGTCAGTTTTCTTGTACTTAAGACGGCATTGTGCCTTTTGTATTTCATTCCGATGCAATTTCTGTGTTTCATCGTCAATAAGAATGTCAGAGGGATACAGTAAACCTGAAGTGATGCATCAGAATCTATTACTAGTGTTACATGAATGGTTCAAACATAAACAGTAAGAAAAGTCAGTTTCATTGTACATAAGTCGGCATTGTGACTTTTGTATTTAATTCCGATGCAATGTCTGTGTTTCATCGTCAATAAGAAGGTCAGAGGGATACAGTAAACCTGAATTGAAGCATCGGACTCTATAACTAGTGTCACATGAATGGTTCAAACATTAACAGTAAGAAGAGTCAGTTTTTTTTACATTAGACGGCATTGTGCCTTTTCTAATTAATTCCGAAGCAATTTCTGTGTTTCATCGTCAATAAGAAGGTCAGTGGGATACAGTAAACCTGAAGTGAAGCATCGGAATCTATAATTAGTGTCAGATGAATGGTTCAAACTTAGGCAGTAAGAGGAGTCAGTTTTCCTGTACTTAAGTCGGCATTGTGCCTCTTGTATTTAATTCCGATGCAATTTCTGTGTTTCATCGTCAATAAGAAGGTCAAAGGGATACAGTAAACCTGAAGTGAAGCATCGGAATCTATAACTAGTGTCACAGGAATGGTTAAAACATAGACAGTAAGAAGAGTCAGTTTTCTTGTACTTAAGTCGGCATTGTGCCTTTTGTATTTAATTCCGCTGCAATTTCTGTGTTTCATCGTCAATAAGAAGTTCAGAGAGATACAAAAAACCTGAAGTGAAGCATCCGAATCTATAACTAGTGTCACAGGAATGGTTCAAAACATAGACAGTAAGAAGAGTCAGTTTTCTTGTACTTAAGTCGTCATTGTGCCATTTGCATTTAATTCCGATGCAATATCTGTGTTTCATCGTCAATATGAAGGTCAGAGGGATACAGTAAACCTGAAGTGAAGCATTGGAATCTATAACTAGCGTCACAGGAATGGTTCAAAACATAGACTGTATGAAGAGTCAGTTTTCTTGTACTTAAGTCGGCATTGTGCCTTTTGTATTTAACTCCGATGCAATTTCTGTGTTTCATCGTCTATAAGAAGGTCAGAGGGATACAGTAAACCTGAAGTGAAGCATCCGAATCTATAGCTAGTGTCACAGGAACTGTTCAAACATAGACAGTAAGAAGAGTCAGTTTTCTTGTACTTAAGTCGGCATTGTGCCTTTTGTATTTCATTCCGACGCAATTTCTGTGTTTCATCGTCAATAAGAATGTCAGAGGGATACAGTAAACCTGAAGTGATGCATCGGAATCTATTACTAGTGTTACATGAATGGTTCAAACATAAACGGTAAGAAAAGTCAGTTTCCTTGTACATAAGTCGGCATTGTAATTTTTGTATTTAATTCCGATGCAATTTCTGTGTTTCATCGTCAATAAGAAGGTCAGAGGGATACAGTAAACCTGAATTGAAGCATCGGACTCTATAACTAGTGTCACATGAATGGTTCAAACATTAACAGTAAGAAGAGTCAGTTTTCTTGTACATGAGACGGCATTGTGCCTTTTGTAATTAATTCCGAAGCAATTTCTGTGTTTCATCGTCAATAAGAAGGTCAGTGGGATACTGTAAACCTGAAGTGAAGCATCGGAATCTATAATTAGTGTCAGATGAATGGTTCAAACATAGACTGTAAGAAGAGTCAGTTTTCTTGTACTTAAGTCGGCATTGTGCCTCTTGTATTTAATTCCGATGCAATTTCTGTGTTTCATCGTCAATAAGAAGGTCAAAGGGATACAGTAAACCTGAACTGAAGCATCGGAATATATAACTAGTGTCACAGGAATGGTTCAAAACATAGACAGTAAGAAGAGTCAGTTTTCTTGTACTTAAGTCGGCATTGTGAGTTTTGTAATTAATTCCGATGCAATTTCTGTGTTTCATCGTCAATAAGAAGGTCAGAGGAATACAGTAAACCTGAAGTGAAGCATTGGCATCTATAACTAGTGTCACAGGAATGGTTCAAAACACAGACAGTAAGATGACTCAGTTTTCTTGTACTTAAGTCGTCATTGTGCCATTTGCATTTAATTCCGATGCAATATCTGTGTTTCATCGTCAATATGAAGGTCAGAGGGATACAGTAAACCTGAAGTGAAGCATTGGAATCTATAACTAGCGTCACAGGAATGGTTCAAAGCATAGACTGTATGAAGAGTCAGTTTTCTTGTACTTAAGTCGGCATTGTGCCTTTTGTATTTAACTCCGATGCAATTTCTGTGTTTCATCGTCAATAAGAAGGTCAGAGGGATACAGTAAACCTGAAGTGAAGCATCCGAATCTATAACTAGTGTCACAGGAACTGTTCAAACATAGACAGTAAGAAGAGTCAGTTTTCTTGTACTTAAGTCGTCATTGTGCCATTTGCATTTAATTCCGATGCAATATCTTTGTTTGATCGTCAATATGAAGGTCAGAGGGATACAGTAAACCTGAAGTGAAGCATTGGAATCTATAACTAGCGTCACAGGAATGGTTCAAAGCATAGACTGTATGAAGAGTCAGTTTTCTTGTACTTAAGTCCGCATTGTGCCTTTTGTATTTAACTCCGATGCAATTTCTGTGTTTCATCGTCTATAAGAAGGTCAGAGGGATACAGTAAACCTGAAGTGAAGCATCCGAATCTATAGCTAGTGTCACAGGAACTGTTCAAACATAGACAGTAAGAAGAGTCAGTTTTCTTGTACTTAAGTCGGCATTGTGCCTTTTGTATTTCATTCCGACGCAATTTCTGTGTTTCATCGTCAATAAGAATGTCAGAGGGATACAGTAAACCTGAAGTGATGCATCGGAATCTATTACTAGTGTTACATGAATGGTTCAAACATAAACGGTAAGAAAAGTCAGTTTCCATGTACATAAGTCGGCATTGTAATTTTTGTATTTAATTCCGATGCAATTTCTGTGTTTCATCGTCAATAAGAAGGTCAGAGGGATACAGTAAACCTGATGTGAAGCATCTGAATGTATAAATAGTGTCACAGGAATGGTTCAAATCTTAGACAGTAAGAAGAGTCAGTTTTCTTGTACTTAAGTCGGCATTGTGCCTTTTGTAATTAATTCCGATGCAATTTCTGTGTTTCATCGTCAATAAGAAGGTCAGAGGTATACAGTAAAACCTGAAGTGAAACATCGGCACATATAACTAGAGTCACAGGAATGGTTCAAAACATAGACAGTAAGAAGAGTCAGTTTTCTTGTACTTAAGTCGTCATTGTGCCATTTGCATTTAATTCCGATGCAATATCTGTGTTTCATCGTCAATATGAAGGTCAGAGGGATCCAGTAAACCTGAAGTGCAGCATTGGAATCTATAACTAGCGTCACAGGAATGGTTCAAAGCATAGACTGTATGAAGAGTCAGTTTTCTTGTACTTAAGTCGGCATTGTGCCTTTTGTATTTAACTCCGATGCAATTTCTGTGTTTCATCGTCTATAAGAAGGTCAGAGAGATACAGTAAACCTGAAGTGAAGCATCCGAATCTATAGCTAGTGTCACAGGAACTGTTCAAACATAGACAGTAAGAAGAGTCAGTTTTCTTGTACTTAAGTCGGCATTGTGCCTTTTGTATTTCATTCCGACGCAATTTCTGTGTTTCATCGTCAATAAGAATGTCAGAGGGAAACAGTAAACCTGAAGTGATGCATCGGAATCTATTACTAGTGTTACATGAATGGTTCAAACATAGACAGTAAGAAGAGTCAGTTTTCTTGTACTTAAGACGGCATTGTGCCTTTTGTATTTCATTCCGATGCAATTTCTGTGTTTCATCGTCAATAAGAATAACTGAGGGATACAGTAAACCTGAAGTGATGCATCGGAATCTATTACTAGTGTTACATGAATGGTTCAAACATAAACAGTAAGAAAAGTCAGTTTCATTGTACATAAGTCGGCATTGTGATTTTGGTATTTAATTCCGATGCAATGTCTGTGTTTCATCGTCAATAAGAAGGTCAGAGGGATACAGTAAACCTGAATTGAAGCATCAGACTCTATAACTAGTGTCACATGAATGGTTCAAACATTAACAGTAAGAAGAGTCAGTTTTCTTGTACATTAGACGGCATTGTGCCTTTTCTAATTAATTCCGAAGCAATTTCTGTGTTTCATCGTCAATAAGAAGGTCAGTGGGATACAGTACACCTGAAGTGAAGCATCGGAATCTATAATTAGTGTCAGATGAATGGTTCAAACATAGACAGTAAGAAGAGTCAGTTTTCTTGTACTTAAGTCGGCATTGTGCCTCTTGTATTTAATTCCGATGCAATTTCTGTGTTTCATCGTCAATAAGAAGGTCAAAGGGATACAGTAAACCTGAAGTGAAGCATCGGAATCTATAACTAGTGTCACAGGAATGGTTCAAAATATAGACAGTAAGAAGAGTCAGTTTTCTTGTACTTAAGTCGGCATTGTGCCTTTTGTATTTAATTCCGCTGCAATTTCTGTGTTTCATCGTCAATAAGAAGGTCAGAGAGATACAATAAACCTGAAGTGAAGCATCCGAATCTATAACTAGTGTCACAGGAATGGTTCAAAACTTAGACAGTAAGAAGAGTCAGTTTTCTTGTACTTAAGTCGGCATTGTGCCTTTTGTATTTAATTCCGATACA
Organism: Schistocerca piceifrons; assembly: GCF_021461385.2. Lineage (NCBI taxonomy): Eukaryota > Metazoa > Arthropoda > Insecta > Orthoptera > Acrididae > Schistocerca > Schistocerca piceifrons. Next base: position 127,744 of record NW_025728705.1, read on the forward strand.
ATTTCTGTGTTTCATCGTCAATAAGAAGTGCAGAGGGATACCGTAAACCTGAAGTGTAGCATCGGAATCTATAACTAGTGTCACAGGAATGGTTCAAAACATAGACCGTAAGAAGAGTCAGTTTTCTTGTACTTAACTCGGCATTGTGCCTTCTGTATTTAAGTCCGATGCAATTTCAGTGTTTCATCGTCAATAAGAAGGTCAGAGGGATACAGTGAATCTGAAGTGAAGCTACGGAATCTATAACTAGTGTCACAGGAATAGATCAAAGTATAAACAGTAAGAAGGGTCAGTTTTCTTTTACTTTATTCGGTATTGTGCCTTTTGTATTTAATTCCGATGCAATTTCTGTGTTTCATCGTCAATAAGTAGGTCAGAGGGATACAGTAAACCTGATGTGAAGCATCTGAATGTATAACTAGTGTCACAGGAATGGTTCAAAACTTAGACAGTAAGAAGAGTCAGTTTTCTTGTACTTAAGTCGGCATTGTGCCATTTGTAATTAATTCCGATGCAATTTCTGTGTTTCATCGTCAATAAGAAGGTCAGAGGAATACAGTAAACCTGAAGTGAAGCATCGGCATCTATAACTAGAGTCACAGGAATGGTTCAAAACATAGACAGTAAGAAGAGTCAGTTTTCTTGTACTTAAGTCGTCATTGTGCCATTTGCATTTAATTCCGATGCAATATCTGTGTTTCATCTTCAATATGAAGGTCAGAGGGATTCAGTAAACCTGAAGTGAAGCATTGGAATCTATAACTAGCGTCACAGGAATGGTTCAAAGCATAGACTGTATGAAGAGTCAGTTTTCTTGTACTTAAGTCGGCATTGTGCCTTTTCTATTTAACTCCGATGCAATTTCTGTGTTTCATCGTCTATAAGAAGGTCAGAGGGATACAGTAAACCTGAAGTGAAGCATCCGAATCTATAGCTAGTGTCACAGGAACTGTTCAAACATAGACAGTAAGAAGAGTCAGTTTGCTTGTACTTAAGTCGGCATTGTGCCTTTTGTATTTCATTCCGATGCAATTTCTGTGTTTCATCGTCAATAAGAATGTCAGAGGGATACAGTAAACCTGAAGTGATGCATCGGAATCTATTACTAGTGTTACATGAATGGTTCAAACATAAACTGTAAGAAAAGTCAGTTTCCTTGTACATAAGTCGGCATTGTAATTTTTGTATTTAATTCCGATGCAATTTCTGTGTTTCATCGTCAATAAGAAGGTCAGAGGGATACAGTAAACCTGAATTGAAGCATCGGACTCTATAACTAGTGTCACATGAATGGTTCAAACATTAACAGTAAGAAGAGTCAGTTTTCTTGTACATGAGACGGCATTGTGCATTTTGTAATTAATTCCGAAGCAATTTCTGTGTTTCATCGTCAATAAGAAGGTCAGTGGGATACAGTAAACCTGAAGTGAAGCATCGGAATCTATAATTAGTGTCAGATGAATGGTTCAAAACATAGACAGTAAGAAGAGTCAGTTTTCTTGTACTTAAGTCGGCATTGTGCCTCTTGTATTTAATTCCGATGCAATTTCTGTGTTTCATCGTCAATAAGAAGGTCAAAGGGATACAGTAAACCTGAAGTGAGGCATCGGAATCTATAACTAGTGTCACAGGAATGGATCAGAACATAGACAGTAAGAAGAGTCACTTTTCTTGAACTTCAGTCGGCATTGTGCCTTTTGTATTTAATTCCGAAGGAATTTCTGTGATTCGTCGTCAATAAGAAGGTCAGAGGGATACAGCAAACCTGGAGTAAAGCATCGGAATCTATAACTAGTGTCACATGAATGGTTCAAACATAGACAGTAAGAAGAGTCAGTTTTCTTGTACTTAAGTCGGCATTGTGCCTTTTGTATTTAAGTCCGATGCAATTTCAGTGTTTCATCGTCAATAAGAAGTGCAGAGGGATACCGTAAACCTGAAGTGATGCATCGGAATCTATTACTAGTGTTACATGAATGGTTCAAACATAAACAGTAAGAAAAGTCAGTTTCATTGTACATAAGTCGGCATTGTGCCTCTTGTATTTAATTCCGATGCAATTTCTGTGTTTCATCGTCAATAAGAAGGTCAAAGGGATACAGTAAACCTGAACTGAAGCATCGGAATCTATAACTAATGTCACAGGAATGGTTCAAAACATAGACAGTAAGAAGAGTCAGTTTTCTTGTACTTAAGTCGGCATTGTGCCTTTTGTAATTAATTCCGATGCAATTTCTGTGTTTCATCGTCAATAAGAAGGTCAGAGGAATACAGTAAACCTGAAGTGAAGCATTGGCATCTATAACTAGTGTCACAGGAATGGTTCAAAACATAGACAGTAAGAAGAGTCAGTTTTCTTGTACTTAAGTCGTCATTGTGCCATTTGCATTTAATTCCGATGCAATATCTGTGTTTCATCGTCAATATGAAGGTCAGAGGGATACAGTAAACCTGAAGTGAAGCATTGGAATCTATAACTAGCGTCACAGGAATGGTTCAAAGCATAGACTGTATGAAGAGTCAGTTTTCTTGTACTTAAGTCGGCATTGTGCCTTTTGTATTTAACTCCGATGCAATTTCTGTGTTTCATCGTCAATAAGAAGGTCAGAGGGATACAGTAAACCTGAAGTGAAGCATCCGAATCTATAACTAGTGTCACAGGAACTGTTCAAACATAGACAGTAAGAAGAGTCAGTTTTCTTGTACTTAAGTCGTCATTGTGCCATTTGCATTTAATTCCGATGCAATATCTGTGTTTGATCGTCAATATGAAGGTCAGAGGGATACAGTAAACCTGAAGTGAAGCATTGGAATCTATAACTAGCGTCACAGGAATGGTTCAAAGCATAGACTGTATGAAGAGTCAGTTTTCTTGTACTTAAGTCGGCATTGTGCCTTTTGTATTTAACTCCGATGCAATTTCTGTGTTTCATCGTCAATAAGAAGGTCAGAGGGATACAGTAAACCTGAAGTGAAGCATCCGAATCTATAACTAGTGTCACAGGAACTGTTCAAACATAGACAGTAAGAAGAGTCAGTTTTCTTGTACTTAAGACGGCATTGTGCCTTTTGTATTTCATTCCGATGCAATTTCTGTGTTTCATCGTCAATAAGAATGTCAGAGGGATACAGTAAACCTGAAGTGATGCATCAGAATCTATTACTAGTGTTACATGAATGGTTCAAACATAAACAGTAAGAAAAGTCAGTTTCATTGTACATAAGTCGGCATTGTGACTTTTGTATTTAATTCCGATGCAATGTCTGTGTTTCATCGTCAATAAGAAGGTCAGAGGGATACAGTAAACCTGAATTGAAGCATCGGACTCTATAACTAGTGTCACATGAATGGTTCAAACATTAACAGTAAGAAGAGTCAGTTTTTTTTACATTAGACGGCATTGTGCCTTTTCTAATTAATTCCGAAGCAATTTCTGTGTTTCATCGTCAATAAGAAGGTCAGTGGGATACAGTAAACCTGAAGTGAAGCATCGGAATCTATAATTAGTGTCAGATGAATGGTTCAAACTTAGACAGTAAGAGGAGTCAGTTTTCCTGTACTTAAGTCGGCATTGTGCCTCTTGTATTTAATTCCGATGCAATTTCTGTGTTTCATCGTCAATAAGAAGGTCAAAGGGATACAGTAAACCTGAAGTGAAGCATCGGAATCTATAACTAGTGTCACAGGAATGGTTAAAACATAGACAGTAAGAAGAGTCAGTTTTCTTGTACTTAAGTCGGCATTGTGCCTTTTGTATTTAATTCCGCTGCAATTTCTGTGTTTCATCGTCAATAAGAAGTTCAGAGAGATACAAAAAACCTGAAGTGAAGCATCCGAATCTATAACTAGTGTCACAGGAATGGTTCAAAACATAGACAGTAAGAAGAGTCAGTTTTCTTGTACTTAAGTCGTCATTGTGCCATTTGCATTTAATTCCGATGCAATATCTGTGTTTCATCGTCAATATGAAGGTCAGAGGGATACAGTAAACCTGAAGTGAAGCATTGGAATCTATAACTAGCGTCACAGGAATGGTTCAAAACATAGACTGTATGAAGAGTCAGTTTTCTTGTACTTAAGTCGGCATTGTGCCTTTTCTATTTAACTCCGATGCAATTTCTGTGTTTCATCGTCTATAAGAAGGTCAGAGGGATACAGTAAACCTGAAGTGAAGCATCCGAATCTATAGCTAGTGTCACAGGAACTGTTCAAACATAGACAGTAAGAAGAGTCAGTTTTCTTGTACTTAAGTCGGCATTGTGCCTTTTGTATTTCATTCCGACGCAATTTCTGTGTTTCATCGTCAATAAGAATGTCAGAGGGATACAGTAAACCTGAAGTGATGCATCGGAATCTATTACTAGTGTTACATGAATGGTTCAAACATAAACGGTAAGAAAAGTCAGTTTCCTTGTACATAAGTCGGCATTGTAATTTTTGTATTTAATTCCGATGCAATTTCTGTGTTTCATCGTCAATAAGAAGGTCAGAGGGATACAGTAAACCTGAATTGAAGCATCGGACTCTATAACTAGTGTCACATGAATGGTTCAAACATTAACAGTAAGAAGAGTCAGTTTTCTTGTACATGAGACGGCATTGTGCCTTTTGTAATTAATTCCGAAGCAATTTCTGTGTTTCATCGTCAATAAGAAGGTCAGTGGGATACAGTAAACCTGAAGTGAAGCATCGGAATCTATAATTAGTGTCAGATGAATGGTTCAAACATAGACAGTAAGAAGAGTCAGTTTTCTTGTACTTAAGTCGGCATTGTGCCTCTTGTATTTAATTCCGATGCAATTTCTGTGTTTCATCGTCAATAAGAAGGTCAAAGGGATACAGTAAACCTGAACTGAAGCATCGGAATATATAACTAGTGTCACAGGAATGGTTCAAAACATAGACAGTAAGAAGAGTCAGTTTTCTTGTACTTAAGTCGGCATTGTGAGTTTTGTAATTAATTCCGATGCAATTTCTGTGTTTCATCGTCAATAAGAAGGTCAGAGGAATACAGTAAACCTGAAGTGAAGCATTGGCATCTATAACTAGTGTCACAGGAATCGTTCAAAACACAGACAGTAAGATGACTCAGTTTTCTTGTACTTAAGTCGTCATTGTGCCATTTGCATTTAATTCCGATGCAATATCTGTGTTTCATCGTCAATATGAAGGTCAGAGGGATACAGTAAACCTGAAGTGAAGCAGTGGAATCTATAACTAGCGTCACAGGAATGGTTCAAAGCATAGACTGTATGAAGAGTCAGTTTTCTTGTACTTAAGTCGGCATTGTGCCTTTTGTATTTAACTCCGATGCAATTTCTGTGTTTCATCGTCAATAAGAAGGTCAGAGGGATACAGTAAACCTGAAGTGAAGCATCCGAATCTATAACTAGTGTCACAGGAACTGTTCAAACATAGACAGTAAGAAGAGTCAGTTTTCTTGTACTTAAGTCGTCATTGTGCCATTTGCATTTAATTCCGATGCAATATCTTTGTTTGATCGTCAATATGAAGGTCAGAGGGATACAGTAAACCTGAAGTGAAGCATTGGAAACTATAACTAGCGTCACAGGAATGGTTCAAAGCATAGACTGTATGAAGAGTCAGTTTTCTTGTACTTAAGTCGGCATTGTGCCTTTTGTATTTAACTCCGATGCAATTTCTGTGTTTCATCGTCAATAAGAAGGTCAGAGGGATACAGTAAACCTGAAGTGAAGCATCCGAATCTATAACTAGTGTCACAGGAACTGTTCAAACATAGACAGTAAGAAGAGTCAGTTTTCTTGTACTTAAGACGGCATTGTGCCTTTTGTATTTCATTCCGATGCAATTTCTGTGTTTCGTCGTCATTAAGAATGTCAGAGGGATACAGTAAACCTGAAGTGACGCATCGGAATCTATTACTAGTGTTACATGAATGGTTCAAACATAAACAGTAAGAAAAGTCAGTTTCATTGTACATAAGTCGGCATTGTGACTTTTGTATTTAATTCCGATGCAATGTCTGTGTTTCATCGTCAATAAGAAGGTCAGAGGGATACAGTAAACCTGAATTGAAGCATCGGACTCTATAACTAGTGTCACATGAATGGTTCAAACATTAACAGTAAGAAGAGTCAGTTTTCTATTACATTAGACGGCATTGTGCCTTTTCTAATTAATTCCGAAGCAATTTCTGTGTTTCATCGTCAATAAGAAGGTCAGTGGGATACAGTAAACCTGAAGTGAAGCATCGGAATCTATAATTAGTGTCAGATGAATGGTTCAAAACATAGACAGTAAGAAGAGTCAGTTTTCTTGTACTTATGTCGGCATTGTGCCTCTTGTATTTAATTCCGATGCAATTTCTGTGTTTCATCGTCAATAAGAAGGTCAAAGGGATACAGTAAACCTGAAGTGAGGCATCGGAATCTATAACTAGTGTCACAGGAATGGATCAGAACATAGACAGTAAGAAGAGTCACTTTTCTTGTACTTCAGTCGGCATTGTGCCTTTTGTATTTAATTCCGAAGCAATTTCTGTGATTCGTCGTCAATAAGAAGGTCAGAGGGATACAGCAAACCTGGAGTAAAGCATCGGAATCTATAACTAGTGTCACATGAATGGTTCAAACATAGACAGTAACAAGAGTCAGTTTTCTTGTACTTAAGTCGGCATTGTGCCTTTTGTATTTAAGTCCGATGCAATTTCAGTGTTTCATCGTCAATAAGAAGTGCAGAGGGATACCGTAAACCTGAAGTGTAGCATCGGAATCTATAACTAGTGTCACAGGAATGGTTCAAAACATAGACAGTAAGAAGTGTCAGTTTTCTTGTACTTAAGTCGGCATTGTGCCTTTTGTATTTAAGTCCGATGCAATTTCAGTGTTTCATCGTCAATAAGAAGTGCAGAGGGATACCGTAAACCTGAAGTGTAGCATCGGAATCTATAACTAGTGTCACAGGAATGGTTCAAAACATAGACAGTAAGAAGAGTCAGTTTTCTTGCACTTAAGTCGGCATTGTGCCTTTTGTATTTAAGTCCGATGCAATTTCAGTGTTTCATCGTCAATAAGAAGTGAAGAGGGATACCGTAAACCTGAAGTGATGCATCGGAATCTATTACTACTGTTACATGAATGGTTCAAACATAAACAATAAGAAAAGTCGGTTTCATTGTACATAAGTCGGCATTGTGATTTTTAAATTTAATTCCGATGCAATTTCTGTGTTTCATCGTCAATAAGAAGGTCAGAGGGATACAGTAAACCTGAATTGAAGCATCGGACTCTATAACTAGTGTCACATGAATGGTTCAAACATTAACAGTAAGAAGAGTCAGTTTTCTTTTACATTAGACGGCATTGTGCCTTTTCTAATTAATTCCGAAGCAATTTCTGTGTTTCATCGTCAATAAGAAGGTCAGTGGGATACAGTAAACCTGAAGTGAAGCATCGGAATCTATAATTAGTGTCAGATGAATGGTTCAAACTTAGACAGTAAGAGGAGTCAGTTTTCCTGTACTTAAGTCGGCATTGTGCCTCTTGTATTTAATTCCGATGCAATTTCTGTGTTTCATCGTCAATAAGAAGGTCAAAGGGATACAGTAAACCTGAAGTGAAGCATCGGAATCTATAACTAGTGTCACAGGAATGGTTAAAACATAGACAGTAAGAAGAGTCAGTTTTCTTGTACTTAAGTCGGCATTGTGCCTTTTGTATTTAATTCCGCTGCAATTTCTGTGTTTCATCGTCAATAAGAAGTTCAGAGAGATACAAAAAACCTGAAGTGAAGCATCCGAATCTATAACTAGTGTCACAGGAATGGTTCAAAACATAGACAGTAAGAAGAGTCAGTTTTCTTGTACTTAAGTCGGCATTGTGCCTTTTGTATTTAATTCCGATGCAATTTCTGTGTTTCATCGTCAATAAGAAGGTCAGAGGGATACAGTAAACCTGATGTGAAGCATCTGAATGTATAACTAGTGTCACAGGAATGGTTCAAAACTTAGACAGTAAGAAGAGTCAGTTTTCTTGTACTTAAGTCGGCATTGTGCCTTTTGTAATCAATTCCGATGCAATTTCTGTGTTTCATCGTCAATAAGAAGGTCAGAGGTATACAGTAAAACCTGAAGTGAAACATCGGCACCTATAACTAGAGTCACAGGAATGGTTCAAAACATAGACAGTAAGAAGAGTCAGTTTTCTTGTACTTAAGTCGTCATTGTGCCATTTGCATTTAATTCCGATGCAATATCTGTGTTTCATCGTCAATATGAAGGTCAGAGGGATACAGTAAACCTGAAGTGAAGCATTGGAATCTATAACTAGCGTCACAGGAATGGTTCAAAACATAGACTGTATGAAGAGTCAGTTTTGTTGTACTTAAGTCGGCATTGTGCCTTTTGTATTTAACTCCGATGCAATTTCTGTGTTTCATCGTCTATAAGAAGGTCAGAGGGATACAGTAAACCTGAAGTGAAGCATCCGAATCTATAGCTAGTGTCACAGGAACTGTTCAAACATAGACAGTAAGAAGAGTCAGTTTTCTTGTGTTTAAGTCGGCATTGTGCCTTTTGCATTTCATTCCGACGCAATTTCTGTGTTTCATCGTCAATAAGAATGTCAGAGGGATACAGTAAACCTGAAGTGATGCATCGGAATCTATTACTAGTGTTACATGAATGGTTCAAACATAAACGGTAAGAAAAGTCAGTTTCCTTGTACATAAGTCGGCATTGTAATTTTTGTATTTAATTCCGATGCAATTTCTGTGTTTCATCGTCAATAAGAAGGTCAGAGGGATACAGTAAACCTGAATTGAAGCATCGGACTCTATAACTAGTGTCACATGAATGGTTCAAACATTAACAGTAAGAAGAGTCAGTTTTCTTGTACATGAGGCGGCATTGTGTCTTTTGTAATTAATTCCGAAGCAATTTCTGTGTTTCATCGTCAATAAGAAGGTCAGTGGGATACAGTAAACCTGAAGTGAAGCATCGGAATCTATAATTAGTGTCAGATGAATGGTTCAAACATAGACAGTAAGAAGAGTCAGTTTTCTTGTACTTAAGTCGGCATTGTGCCTCTTGTATTTAATTCCGATGCAATTTCTGTGTTTCATCGTCAATAAGAAGGTCAAAGGGATACAGTAATCCTGAACTGAAGCATCGGAATCTATAACTAGTGTCACAGGAATGGTTCAAAACATAGACAGTAAGAAGAGTCAGTTTTCTTGTACTTAAGTCGGCATTGTGAGTTTTGTAATTAATTCCGATGCAATTTCTGTGTTTCATCGTCAATAAGAGGGTCAGAGGAATACAGTAAACCTGAAGTGAAGCATTGGCATCTATAACTAGTGTCACAGGAATGGTTCAAAACACAGACAGTAAGATGACTCAGTTTTCTTGTACTTAAGTCGTCATTGTGCCATTTGCATTTAATTCCGATGCAATATCTGTGTTTCATCGTCAATATGAAGGTCAGAGGGATACAGTAAACCTGAAGTGAAGCATTGGAATCTATAACTAGCGTCACAGGAATGGTTCAAAGCATAGACTGTATGAAGAGTCAGTTTTCTTGTACTTAAGTCGGCATTGTGCCTTTTGTATTTAACTCCGATGCAATTTCTGTGTTTCATCGTCAATAAGAAGGTCAGAGGGATACAGTAAACCTGAAGTGAAGCATCCGAATCTATAACTAGTGTCACAGGAATGGTTCAAAACTTAGACAGTAAGAAGAGTCAGTTTTCTTGTACTTAAGTCGGCATTGTGCCTTTTGTAATTAATTCCGATGCAATTTCTGTGTTTCATCGTCAATAAGAAGGTCAGAGGTATACAGTAAAACCTGAAGTGAAACATCGGCACCTATAACTAGAGTCACAGGAATGGTTCAAAACATAGACAGTAAGAAGAGTCAGTTTTCTTGTACTTAAGTCGTCATTGTGCCATTTGCATTTAATTCCGATGCAATATCTGTGTTTCATCGTCAATATGAAGGTCAGAGGGATACAGTAAACCTGAAGTGAAGCATTGGAATCTATAGCTAGCGTCACAGGAATGGTTCAAAGCATAGACTGTATGAAGAGTCAGTTTTCTTGTACTTAAGTCGGCCTTGTGCCTTTTGTATTTAACTCCGATGCAATTTCTGTGTTTCATCGTCTATAAGAAGGTCAGAGGGATACAGTAAACCTGAAGTGAAGCATCCGAATCTATAGCTAGTGTCACAGGAACTGTTCAAACATAGACAGTAAGAAGAGTCAGTTTTCTTGTACTTAAGTCGGCATTGTGCCTTTTGTATTTAATTCCGATGCAATTTCTGTGTTTCATCGTCAATAAGAAGGTCAGAGGGATACAGTAAACCTGATGTGAAGCATCTGAATGTATAACTAGTGTCACAGGAATGGTTCAAAACTTAGACAGTAAGAAGAGTCAGTTTTCTTGTACTTAAGTCGGCATTGTGCCTTTTGTAATTAATTCCGATGCAATTTCTGTGTTTCATCGTCAATAAGAATGTCAGAGGGATACAGTAAACCTGAAGTGATGCATCGGAATCTATTACTAGTGTTACATGAATGGTTCAAACATAAACGGTAAGAAAAGTCAGTTTCCTTGTACATAAGTCGGCATTGTAATTTTTCTATTTAATTCCGATGCAATTTCTGTGTTTCATCGTCAATAAGAATGTCAGAGGGATACAGTAAACCTGAATTGAAGCATCGGACTCTATAACTAGTGTCACATGAATGGTTCAAACATTAACAGTAAGAAGAGTCAGTTTTCTTGTACATGATACGGCATTGTGCCTTTTGTAATTAATTCCGAAGCGATTTCTGTGTTTCATCGTCAATAAGAAGGTCAGCGGGATACAGTAAACCTGAAGTGAAGCATCGGAATCTATAATTAGTGTCAGATGAATGGTTCAAACATAGACAGTAAGAAGAGTCAGTTTTCTTGTACTTAAGTCGGCATTTTGCCTCTTGTATTTAATTCCGATGCAATTTCTGTGTTTCATCGTCAATAAGAAGGTCAAAGGGATACAGTAAACATGCAGTGAAGCATCGGAATCTATAACTAGTGTCACAGGAATGGTTCAAAACATAGACAGTAAGGAGAGTCAGTTTTCTTGTACTTAAGTCGGCATTGTGCCTTTTGTATTTAATTCCGCTGCAATTTCTGTGTTTCATCGTCAATAAGAAGGTCAGAGGGATACAATAAACCATAAGTGAAGCATCCGAATCTATAACTAGTGTCACAGGAACTGTTCAAACATAGACAGTAAGAAGAGTCAGTTTTCTTGTACTTAAGACGGCATTGTGCCTTTTGTATTTCATTCCGATGCAATTTCTGTGTTTCATCGTCAATAAGAATGTCAGAGGGATACAGTAAACCTGAAGTGATGCATCGGAATCTATTACTAGTGTTAATGAATGGTTCAAACATAAACAGTAAGAAAAGTCAGTTTCATTGTACATAAGTCGGCATTGTGATTTTTGTATTTAATTCCGATACAATTTCTGTGTTTCATCGTCAATAAGAAGGTCAGAGGGATACAATAAACCATAAGTGAAGCATCCGAATCTATAACTAGTGTCACAGGAACTGTTCAAACATAGACAGTGAGAAGAGTCAGTTTTCTTGTACTTAAGACGGCATTGTGCCTTTTGTATTTCATTCCGATGCAATTTCTGTGTTTCATCGTCAATAAGAATGTCAGAGGGATACAGTAAACCTGAATTGAAGCATCGGACTCTATAACTAGTGTCACAGGAATGGTTCAAAACATAGATAGTAAGAAGAGTCAGTTTTCTTGTACTTAAGTCGGCATTGTGCCTTTTGTATTTAATTCCGATACAATTTCTGTGTTTCATCGTCAATAAGATGTGCAGAGGGATACCGTAAACCTGAAGTGTAGCATCGGAATCTATAACTAGTGTCACAGGAATGGTTCAAAACATAGACAGTAAGAAGAGTCAGTTTTCTTGTACTTAAGTCGGCATTGTGCCTTATGTATTTAAGTCCGATGCAATTTCAGTGTTTCATCGTCAATAAGAAGGTAAGAGGGATACAGTGAATCTGAAGTGAAGCTACGGAATCTATAACTCGTGTCACAGGAATAGATCAAAGTATAGACAGTAAGAAGGGTCAGTTTTCTTTTACTTAAGTCGGCATTGTGCCTTTTGTATTTAATTCCGATGCAATTTCTGTGTTTCATCGTCAATAAGAAGGTCAGAGGGATACAGTAAACCTGATGTGAAGCATCTGAATGTATAACTAGTGTCACAGGAATGGTTCAAAACATAGACAGTAAGAAGAGTCAGTTTTCTTGTACTTAAGTATGCATTGTGCCTTTTGTAATTAATTCCGATGCAATTTCTGTGTTTCATCGTCAATAAGAAGGTCAGAGGAATACAGTAAACCTGAAGAGAAGCATCGGCATCTATAACTAGTGTCACAGGAATGGTTCAAAACATAGACAGTAAGAAGAGTCAGTTTTCTTGTACTTAAGTCGTCATTGTGCCATTTGCATTTAATTCCGATGCAATATCTGTGTTTCATCGTCAATATGAATGTCAGAGGGATACAGTAAACCTGAAGTGAAGCATTGGAATCTATAACTAGCGTCACAGGAATGGTTCAAAGCATAGACTGTATGAAGAGTCAGTTTTCTTGTACTTAAGTCGGCATTGTGCCTTTTGTATTTAACTCCGATGCAATTTCTGTGTTTCATCGTCAATAAGAAGGTCAGAGGGATACAGTAAACCTGAAGTGAAGCATCCGAATCTATAACTAGTGTCACAGGAACTGTTCAAACATAGACAGTAAGAAGAGTCAGTTTTCTTGTACTTAAGTCGGCATTGTGCCTTTTGTATTTCATTCCGATGCAATTTCTGTGTTTCATCGTCAATGAGAATGTCAGAGGGATACAATAAACCTGAAGTGATGCATCGGAACCTATTACTAGTGTTACATGAATGGGTCAAACATAAACAGTAAGAAAAGTCAGTTTCCTTGTACATAAGTCGGCATTGTATTTTTTGTATTTAATTCCGATGCAATTTCTGTCTTTCATCGTCAATAAGAAGGTCAGAGGGATACAGTAAACCTGAATTGAAGCATCGGACTCTATAACTAGTGTCACATGAATGGTTCAAACATTAACAGTAAGAAGAGTCAGTTTTCTTGTACATAAGACGGCATTATGCCTTTTGTAATTAATTCCGAAGCAATTTCTGTGTTTCATCGTCAATAAGAAGGTCAGTGGGATACAGTAAACCTGAAGTGAAGCATCGGGATCTATAATTAGTGTCAGATGAATGGTTCAAACATAGACAGTAAGAAGAGTCAGTTTTCTTGTACTTAAGTCGGCATTGATCCTCTTGTATTTAATTCCGATGCAATTTCTGTGTTTCATCGTCAATAAGAGGGTCAAAGGGATACAGTATACCTGAAGTGAAGCATCGGAATCTATAACTAGTGTCACAGGAATGGTTCAAAACATAGACAGTAAGAAGAGTCAGTTTTCTTGTACTTAAGTCGGCATTGTGCCTTTTGTATTTAATTCCGCTGCAATTTCTGTGTTTCATCGTCAATAAGAAGGTCAGAGGGATACAATAAACCTGAAGTGAAGCATCCGAATCTATAACTAGTGTCACAGGAATGGTTCAAAACATAGAGAGTAAGAAGAGTCAGTTTTCTTGTACTTAAGTCGGCATTGTGCCTTTTGTATTTAATTCCGATGCAATTTCTGTGTTATATCGTCAATAAGAAGGTCAGAGGGATACAGTAAACCTGAAGTGAAGCATCCGAATCTATAACTAGTGTCACAGGAACTGTTCAAACATAGATAGTAAGAAGAGTCAGTTTTCTTGTATTTAAGTCGGCATTGTGCCTTTTGTATTTAATTCCGATACAATTTCTGTGTTTCATCGTCAATAAGAAGTGCAGAGGGATACCGTAAACCTGAAGTGTAGCATCGGAATCTATAACTAGTGTCACAGGAATGGTTCAAAACATAGACAGTAAGAAGAGTCAGTTTTCTTGTACTTAAGTCGGCATTGTGCCTTCTGGATTTTAGTCCGATGCAATTTCAGTGTTTCATCGTCAATAAGAAGGTCAGAGGGATACAGTGAATCTGAAGTGAAGCTACGGAATCTATAACTAGTGTCTCAGGAATAGATCAAAGTATAGACAGTAAGAAGGGTCAGTTTTCTTTTACGTAAGTCGGCATTGTGCCTTTTGTATTTAATTCCGATGCAATTTCTGTGTTTCATCGTCAATAAGAAGGTCAGAGGAATACAGTAAACCTGATGTGAAGCATCTGAATGTATAACTAGTGTCACAGGAATGGTTCAAATCATAGACAGTAAGAAGAGTCAGTTTTCTTGTACTTAAGTCGGCATTGTGCCTTTTGTAATTAATTGCGATGCAATTTCCGTGTTTCATCGTCAATAAGAAGGTCAGAGGAATACAGTAAACCTGAGGTGAAGCATCGGCATCTATAACTAGTGTCACAGGAATGGTTCAAAACATAGACAGTAAGAAGAGTCAGTTTTCTTGTACTTAAGTCGTCATTGTGCCATTTGCATGTAATTCCGATGCAATATCTGTGTTTCATTGTCAATATGAAGGTCAGAGGGATACAGTAAACCTGAAGTGAAACATTGGAATCTATAACTAGCGTCACAGGAATGGTTCAAAGCATTGACGGTATGAAGAGTCAGTTTTCTTGTACTTAAGTCAGCATTGTGCCTTTTGTATTTAACTCCGATGCAATTTCTGTGTTTCATCGTCAATAAGAAGGTCAGAGGGAAACAGTAAACCTGAAGTGAAGCATCCGAATCTATAACTAGTGTCACAGGAACTGTTCAAACATAGACGGTAAGAAAAGTCAGTTTTCTTGTACTTAAGTCGGCATTGTGCCTTTTGTATTTAATTCCGATGCAATTTCTGTGTTTCATCGTCAATAAGAATGTCAGAGGCATACAGTAAACCTGAAGTGATGCATCGGAATCTATTACTAGTGTTACATGAATGGTTCAAACATAAACAGTAAGAAAAGTCAGTTTCCTTGTACATAAGTCGGCATTGTGATTTTTGTATTTAATTCCGATGCAATTTCTGTGTTTCATCGTCAATAAGGTCAGAGGGATACAGTAAATCTGAATTGAAGCATCGGACTCTATAACTAGTGTCACATGAATGGTTCAAACATTAACAGTAAGAAGAGTCAGTTTTCTTGTACATTAGACGGCATTGTGCCTTTTGTAATTAATTCCGAAGCAATTTCTGTGTTTCATCGTCAATAAGAAGGTCAGTGGGATACAGTAAACCTGAACTGAAGCATCGGAATCTATAATTAGTGTCAGATGAATGGTTCAAACATAGACAGTAAGAAGAGTCAATTTTCTTGTACTTAAGTCGGCATTGTGCCTCTTGTATTTAATTCCGATGCATTTTCTGTGTTTCATCGTCAATAAGAAGGTCAAAGGGATACAGTAAACCTGAAGTGAAGCATCGGAATCTATAACTAGTGGCACAGGAATGGTTCAAATCATAGACAGTAAGAAGAGTCAGTTTTCTTGTACTTAAGTCGGCATTGTGCCTTTTTTATTTAACTCCGATGCAATTTCTGTGTTTCATCGTCAATAGGAAGGTCAGAGGGATACAGTAAACCTGAAGTGAAGCATCCGAATCTATAACTAGTGTCACAGGAACTGTTCAAAATTAGACGGTAAGAAAAGTCAGTTTTCTTGTACTTAAGTCGGCATTGTGCCTTTTGTATTTAATTCCGATGCAATTTCTGTGTTTCATCGTCAATAAGAATGTCAGAGGGATACAGTAAACCTGAAGTGATGCATCGGAATCTATTACTAGTGTTAAATGAGTGGTTCAAACATAAACAGTAAGAAAAGTCAGTTTCCTTGTACATAAGTCGGCATTGTGATATTTGTATTTAATTCCGATGCAATTTCTGTGTTTCATCGTCAATAAGAAGGTCAGAGGGATACAGTAAACCTGAATTGAAGCATCGGACTCTATAACTAGTGTCACATGAATGGTTCAAACATTAACAGTAAGAAGAGTCAGTTTTCTTGTTCATTAGACGGCATTGTGCCTTTTGTAATTAATTCCGAAGCAATTTCTGTGTTTCATCATCAATAAGAAGGTCAGTGGGATACAGTAAACCTGAAGTGAAGCATCGGAATCTATAATTAGTGTCAGATGAATGGTTCAAACATAGACAGTAAGAAGAGTCAGTTTTCTTGTACTTAAGTCGGCATTGTGCCTCTTGTATTTAATTCCGATGCAATTTCTGTGTTTCATCGTCAAAGAGAAGGTCAAAGGGATACAGTAAACCTGAAGTGAAGCATCGGAATCTATAACTTGTGTCACAGGAATGGTTCAAAACATAGACAGTAAGAAGAGTCAGTTTTCTTGTACTTAAGTCGGCATTGTGCCTTTTGTATTTAATTCCGCTGCAATTTCTGTGTTTCATCGTCAATAAGAAGGTCAGAGGGATACAATAAACCTGAAGTGAAGCATCCGAATCTATAACTAGTGTCACAGGAATGGTTCAAAACATAGACAGTAAGAAGAGTCAGTTTTCTTGCACTTAAGTCGGCATTGTGCCTTTTGTATTTAATTCCGATGCAATTTCTGTGTTTCATCGTCAATAAGAAGGTCAGAGTTATACAGTAAACCTGAAGTGAAGCATCCGAATCTATAACTAGTGTCACAGGAACTGTTCAAACATAGACAGTAAGAAGAGTCAGTTTTCTTGTACTTAAGTCGGCATTGTGCCTTTTGTATTTAATTCCGATGCAATTTCTGTGTTTCAGCGTCAATAAGAATTTCAGAGGCATACAGTAAAACTGAAGTGATGCATCGGAATCTATTACTAGTGTTACATGAATGGTTCAAACATAAACAGTAAGAAAAGTCAGTTTCCTTGTACATAAGTCAGCATTGTGATTTTTGTATTTAATTCCGATGCAATTTCTGTGTTTCATCGTCAATGAGGTCAGAGGGATACAGTAAACCTGAATTGAAGCATCGGACTCTATAACTAGTGTCACATGAATGGTTCAAACATTAACAGTAAGAAGAGTCAGTTTACATGTCCATTAGACGGCATTGTGCCTTTTGTAATTAATTCCGAAGCAATTTCTGTGTTTCATCGTCAATAAGAAGGTCAGTGGGATACAGTAAACCTGAACTGAAGCATCGGAATCTATAATTAGTGTCAGATGAATGGTTCAAACATAGACAGTAAGAAGAGTCAATTTTCTTGTACTTAAGTCGGCATTGTGCCTCTTGTATTTAATTCCGATGCATTTTCTGTGTTTCATCGTCAATAAGCAGGTCAAAGGGATACAGTAAACCTGAAGTGAAGCATCGGATTCTATAACTAGTGGCACAGGAATGGTTCAAAACATAGACAGTAAGAAGAATCAGTTTTGTTGTACTTAAGTCGGCATTGTGCCTTTTGTATTTAATTCCGCTGCAATTTCTGTGTTTCATCGTCAATAAGAAGGTCAGAGGGATACAGTAAAACTGAAGTGAAGCATCCGAATCTATAACTAATGTCACAGGAATGGTTCAAAACATAGACAGTAAGAAGAGTCAGTTTTCTTGTACTTAAGTCGGCATTGTGCCTTTTGTATTTAATTCCGATGCAATTTCTGTGTTTCATCGTCAATAAGAAGGTCAGAGGCATACAGTAAACCTGAAGTGAAGCATCCGAATCTATAACTAGTGTCACAGGAATGGTTCAAACATAGACAGTAAGAGGAGTCAGTTTTCTTGTACTTAAGTCGGCATTGTGCCTTTTGTATTTAATTCCGATGCAATTTCTGTGTTTCATCGTCAATAAGACGGTTAGAGGGATACAGTAAAAATGAAATGAGGCATCGGAATCTATAACTAGTGTCACATGAATGGTTCAAACATAAATTGTAAGAAGAGTCAGTTTTCTTGTACATAAGTCGGCATTGTGCCTTTTGTATTTAGTTCCGATGCAATTTCTGTGTTTCATCGACAATAAGAAGGTCAGAGGGATACAGTAAACATGAATGTAAGCATCGGAATCTATAACTAGTGTCACAGGAACGGTTCAAAACATAGACAGTAAGAAGATTCAGTTTTCTGGTACTTAAGTCGGCATTGTGTCTTTTATTAAATCCGATGCAATTTCTGTGTTTCATCGTCAATAAGAAGGTGAGAGGGATACAGTAAACCTGAAGTGAGGCATCGGAATCTATAACTAGTGTCTCAGGAATGGTTCAAACATTAACAGTAAGAAGAGTCAGTTTTCTTGTACATTAGACGGCATTGTGCCTTTTGTAATTAATTCCGAAGCAATTTCTGTGTTTCATCGTCAATAAGAAGGTCAGCGGGATACAGTAAACCTGAAGTGAAGCATCGGAATCTATAACTAGTGTCACAGGAATGGTTCAAAACATAGACAGTAAGGAGAGTCAGTTTTCTTGTACTTAAGTCGGCATTGTGCCTTTTGTATTTAATTCCGCTGCAATTTCTGTGTTTCATCGTCAATAAGAAGGTCAGAGGGATACAATAAACCATAAGTGAAGCATCCGAATCTATAACTAGTGTCACAGGAACTGTTCAAACATAGACAGTAAGAAGAGTCAGTTTTCTTGTACTTAAGACGGCATTGTGCCTTTTGTATTTCATTCCGATGCAATTTCTGTGTTTCATCGTCAATAAGAATGTCAGAGGGATACAGTAAACCTGAAGTGATGCATCGGAATCTATTACTAGTGTTAATGAATGGTTCAAACATAAACAGTAAGAAAAGTCAGTTTCATTGTACATAAGTCGGCATTGTGATTTTTGTATTTAATTCCGATGCAATTTCTGTGTTTCATCGTCAATAAGAAGGTCAGAGGGATACAGTAAACCTGAATTGAAGCATCGGACTCTATAACTAGTGTCACATGAATGGTTCAAACATTAACAGTAAGAAGAGTCAGTTTTCTTGTACATTAGACGGCATTGTGCCTTTTGTAATTAATTCCGAAGCAATTTCTGTGTTTCATCGTCAATAAGAAGGTCAGTGGGATACAGTAAACCTGAAGTGAAGCACCGGAATCTATAATTAGTGTCAGATGAATGGTTCAAACATAGACAGTAAGAAGAGTCAGTTTTCTTGTACTTAAGTCGGCATTGTGCCTCTTGTATTTAATTCCGATGCAATCTCTGTGTTTCATCGTCAATAAGAAGGTCAAAGGGATACAGTAAACCTGAAGTGAAGCATCGGAATCTATATCTAGTGTCACAGGAATGGTTCAAACCATAGACAGTAAGAAGAGTCAGTTTTCTAGTACTGAAGTCGGCATTGTGCCTTTTGTATTTAATTCCGCTGCAATTTCTGTGTTTCATCGTCAATAAGAAGGTCAGAGGGATACAATAAACCTGAAGTGAAGCATCCGAATCTATAACTAGTGTCACAGGAATGGTTCAAAACATAGATAGTATGAAGAGTCAGTTTTCTTGTACTTAAGTCGGCATTGTGCCTTTTGTATTTAATTCCGATACAATTTCTGTGATTCATCGTCAATAAGATGTGCAGAGGGATACCGTAAACCTGAAGTGTAGCATCAGAATCTATAACTAGTGTCACAGGAATGGTTCAAAACATAGACAGTAACAAGAGTCAGTTTTCTTGTACTTAAGTCGGCATTGTGCCTTCTGTATTTAAGTCCGATGCAATTTCAGTGTTTCATCGTCAATAAGAAGGTAAGAGGGATACAGTGAATCTGAAGTGAAGCTACGGAATCTATAACTCGTGTCACAGGAATAGATCAAAGTATAGACAGTAAGAAGGGTCAGTTTTCTTTTACTTAAGTCGGCATTGTGCCTTTTGTATTTAATTCCGATGCAATTTCTGTGTTTCATCGTCAATAAGAAGGTCAGAGGGATACAGTAAACCTGATGTGAAGCATCTGAATGTATAACTAGTGTCACAGGAATGGTTCAAAACATAGACAGTACGAAGAGTCAGTTTTCTTCTACTTAAGTATGCATTGTGCCTTTTGTAATTAATTCCGATGCAATTTCTGTGTTTGATCGTCAATAAGAAGGTCAGAGGAATACAGTAAACCTGAAGAGAAGCATCGGCATCTATAACTAGTGTCACAGGAATGGTTCAAAACATAGACAGTAAGAAGAGTCAGTTTTCTTGTACTTAAGTCGTCATTGTGCCATTTGCATTTAATTCCGATGCAATATCTGTGTTTCATCGTCAATATGAATGTCAGAGGGATACAGTAAACCTGAAGTGAAGCATTGGAATCTATAACTAGCGTCACAGGAATGGTTCAAAGCATAGACTGTATGAAGAGTCAGTTTTCTTGTACTTAAGTCGGCATTGTGCCTTTTGTATTTAGCTCCGATGCAATTTCTGTGTTTGATCGTCAATAAGAAGGTCAGAGGGATACAGTAAACCTGAACTGAAGCATCGGAATCTATAACTAGTGTCACAGGAATGGTTCAAAACATAGACAGTAAGAAGAGTCAGTTTTCTTGTACTTAAGTCGGCATTGTGCCTTTTGTATTTCATTCCGATGCAATTTCAGTGTTTCATCGTCAATGAGAATGTCAGAGGGATACAATAAACCTGAAGTGATGCATCGGAACCTATTACTAGTGTTACATGAATGGTTCAAACATAAACAGTAAGAAAAGTCAGTTTCCTTGTACATAAGTCGGCATTGTAATTTTTGTATTTAATTCCGATGCAATTTCTGTGTTTCATCGTCAATAAGAAGGTCAGAGGGATACAGTAAACCTGAATTGAAGCATCGGACTCTATAACTAGTGTCACATGAATGGTTCAAACATTAACAGTAAGAAGAGTCAGTTTTCTTGTACATAAGACGGCATTGTGCCTTTTGTAATTAATTCCGAAGCAATTTCTGTGTTTCATCGTCAATAAGAAGGTCAGTGGGATACAGTAAACCTGAAGTGAAGCATCGGAATCTATAATTAGTGTCAGATGAATGGTTCAAACATAGACAGTAAGAAGAGTCAGTTTTCTTGTACTTAAGTCGGCATTGATCCTCTTGTATTTAATTCCGATGCAATTTCTGTGTTTCATCGTCAATAAGAGGGTCAAAGGGATACAGTATACCTGAAGTGAAGCATCGGAATCTATAACTAGTGTCACAGGAATGGTTCAAAACATAGACAGTAAGAAGAGTCAGTTTTCTTGTACTTAAGTCGGCATTGTGCCTTTTGTATTTAATTCCGCTGCAATTTCTGTGTTTCATCGTCAATAAGAAGGTCAGAGGGATACAATAAACCTGAAGTGAAGCATCCGAATCTATAACTAGTGTCACAGGAATGGTTCAAAACATAGAGAGTAAGAAGAGTCAGTTTTCTTGTACTTAAGTCGGCATTGTGCCTTTTGTATTTAATTCCGATGCAATTTCTGTGTTATATCGTCAATAAGAAGGTCAGAGGGATACAGTAAACCTGAAGTGAAGCATCCGAATCTATAACTAGTGTCACAGGAACTGTTCAAACACAGATAGTAAGAAGAGTCAGTTTTCTTGTATTTAAGTCGGCATTGTGCCTTTTGTATTTAATTCCGATACAATTTCTGTGTTTCATCGTCAATAAGAAGTTCAGAGGGATACCGTAAACCTGAAGTGTAGCATCGGAATCTATAACTAGTGTCACAGGAATGGTTCAAAGCATTGACTGTATGAAGAGTCAGTTTTCTTGTACTTAAGTCAGCATTGTGCCTTTTGTATTTAACTCCGATGCAATTTCTGTGTTTCATCGTCAATAAGAAGGTCAGAGGGATACAGTGAATCTGAAGTGAAGCTACGGAATCTATAACTAGTGTCTCAGGAATAGATCAAAGTATAGACAGTAAGAAGGGTCAGTTTTCTTTTACTTAAGTCGGCATTCTGCCTTTTGTATTTAATTCCGATGCAATTTCTGTGTTTCATCGTCAATAAGAAGGTCAGAGGAATACAGTAAACCTGATGTGAAGCATCTGAATGTATAACTAGTGTCACAGAAATGGTTCAAATCATAGACAGTAAGAAGAGTCAGTTTTCTTGTACTTAAGTCGGCATTGTGCCTTTTGTAATTAATTCCGATGCAATTTCTGTGTTTCATCGTCAATAAGAAGGTCAGAGGAATACAGTAAACCTGAGGTGAAGCATCGGCATCTATAACTAGTGTCACAGAAATGGTTCAAAACATAGACAGTAAGAAGAGTCAGTTTTCTTGTACTTAAGTCGTCATTGTGCCATTTGCATGTAATTCCGATGCAATATCTGTGTTTCATTGTCAATATGAAGGTCAGAGGGATACAGTAAACCTGAAGTGAAACATTGGAATCTATAACTAGCGTCACAGGAATGGTTCAAAGCATTGACTGTATGAAGAGTCAGTTTTCTTGTACTTAAGTCAGCATTGTGCCTTTTGTATTTAACTCCGATGCAATTTCTGTGTTTCATCGTCAATAAGAAGGTCAGAGGGAAACAGTAAACCTGAAGTGAAGCATCCGAATCTATAACTAGTGTCACAGGAACTGTTCAAACATAGACGGTAAGAAAAGTCAGTTTTCTTGTACTTAAGTCGGCATTGTGCCTTTTGTATTTAATTCCGATGCAATTTCTGTGTTTCATCGTCAATAAGAATGTCAGAGGCATACAGTAAACCTGAAGTGATGCATCGGAATCTATTACTAGTGTTACATGAATGGTTCAAACATAAACAGTAAGAAAAGTCAGTTTCCTTGTACATAAGTCGGCATTGTGATTTTTGTATTTAATTCCGATGCAATTTCTGTGTTTCATGGTCAATAAGGTCAGAGGGATACAGTAAATCTGAATTGAAGCATCGGACTCTATAACTAGTGTCACATGAATGGTTCAAACATTAACAGTAAGAAGAGTCAGTTTTCTTGTACATTAGACGGCATTGTGCCTTTTGTAATTAATTCCGAAGCAATTTCTGTGTTTCATCGTCAATAAGAAGGTCAGTGGGATACAGTAAACCTGAACTGAAGCATCGGAATCTATAATTAGTGTCAGATGAATGGTTCAACCATAGACAGTAAGAAGAGTCAATTTTCTTGTACTTAAGTCGGCATTGTGCCCCTTGTATTTAATTCCGATGCATTTTTTGTGTTTCATCGTCAATAAGAAGGTCAAAGGGATACAGTAAACCTGAAGTGAAGCATCGGAATCTATAACTAGTGGCACAGGAATGTTTCAAAACATAGACAGTAAGAAGAGTCAGTTTTCTTGTACTTAAGTCGGCATTGTGCCTTTTGTAATTAATTCCGATGCAATTTCTGTGTTTCATCGTCAATAAGAAGGTCAGAGGGATACAGTAAACCTGAAGTGAAGCGTCGGCATCTATAACTAGTGTCACAGGAATGGTTCAAAACATAGACAGTAAGAAGAGTCAGTTTTCTTGTACTTAAGTCGTCATTGTGCCATTTGCATTTAATTCCGATGCAATATCTGTGTTTCATCGTCAATATGAAGGTCAGAGGGATACAGTAAACCTGAAGTGAAACATTGGAATCTATAACTAGCGTCACAGGAATGGTTCAAAGCATAGACTGTATGAAGAGTCAGTTTTCTTGTACTTAAGTCGGCATTGTGCCTTTTTTATTTAACTCCGATGCAATTTCTGTGTTTCATCGTCAATAGGAAGGTCAGAGGGAAACAGTAAACCTGAAGTGAAGCATCCGAATCTATAACTAGTGTCACAGGAACTGTTCAAAATTAGACGGTAAGAAAAGTCAGTTTTCTTGTACTTAAGTCGGCATTGTGCCTTTTGTATTTAATTCCGATGCAATTTCTGTGTTTCATCGTCAATAAGAATGTCAGAGGGATACAGTAAACCTGAAGTGATGCATCGGAATCTATTACTAGTGTTACATGAGTGGTTCAAACATAAACAGTAAGAAAAGTCAGTTTCCTTGTACATAAGTCGGCATTGTGATTTTTGTATTTAATTCCGATGCAATTTCTGTGTTTCATCGTCAATAAGAAGGTCAGAGGGATACAGTAAACCTGAATTGAAGCATCGGACTCTATAACTAGTGTCACATGAATGGTTCAAACATTAACAGTAAGAAGAGTCAGTTTTCTTGTTCATTAGACGGCATTGTGCCTTTTGTAATTAATTCCGAAGCAATTTCTGTGTTTCATCATCAATAAGAAGGTCAGTGGGATACAGTAAACCTGAAGTGAAGCATCGGAATCTATAATTAGTGTCAGATGAATGGTTCAAACATAGACAGTAAGAAGAGTCAGTTTTCTTGTACTTAAGTCGGCATTGTGCCTCTTGTATTTAATTCCGATGCAATTTCTGTGTTTCATCGTCAATAAGAAGGTCAAAGGGATACAGTAAACCTGAAGTGAAGCATCGGAATCTATAACTTGTGTCACAGGAATGGTTCAAAACATAGACAGTAAGAAGAGTCAGTTTTCTTGTACTTAAGTCGGCATTGTGCCTTTTGTATTTAATTCCGCTGCAATTTCTGTGTTTCATCGTCAATAAGAAGGTCAGAGGGATACAATAAACCTGAAGTGAAGCATCCGAATCTATAACTAGTGTCACAGGAATGGTTCAAAACATAGACAGTAAGAAGAGTCAGTTTTCTTGCACTTAAGTCGGCATTGTGCCTTTTGTATTTAATTCCGATGCAATTTCTGTGTTTCATCGTCAATAAGAAGGTCAGAGTTATACAGTAAACCTGAAGTGAAGCATCCGAATCTATAACTAGTGTCACAGGAACTGTTCAAACATAGACAGTAAGAAGAGTCAGTTTTCTTGTACTTAAGTCGGCATTGTGCCTTTTGTATTTAATTCCGATGCAATTTCTGTGTTTCAGCGTCAATAAGAATTTCAGAGGCATACAGTAAAACTGAAGTGATGCATCGGAATCTATTACTAGTGTTACATGAATGGTTCAAACATAAACAGTAAGAAAAGTCAGTTTCCTTGTACATAAGTCAGCATTGTGATTTTTGTATTTAATTCCGATGCAATTTCTGTGTTTCATCGTCAATAAGGTCAGAGGGATACAGTAAACCTGAATTGAAGCATCGGACTCTATAACTAGTGTCACATGAATATTTCAAACATTAACAGTAAGAAGAGTCAGTTTTCATGTACATTAGACGGCATTGTACCTTTTGTAATTAATTCCGAAGCAATTTCTGTGTTTCATCGTCAATAAGAAGGTCAGTGGGATACAGTAAACCTGAACTGAAGCATCGGAATCTATAATTAGTGTCAGATGAATGGTTCAAACATAGACAGTAAGAGGAGTCAATTTTCTTGTACTTAAGTCGGCATTGTGCCTCTTGTATTTAATTCCGATGCATTTTCTGTGTTTCATCGTCAATAAGAAGGTCAAAGGGATACAGTAAACCTGAAGTGAAGCATCGGATTCTATAACTAGTGGCACAGGAATGGTTCAAAACATAGACAGTTAGAAGAATCAGTTTTGTTGTACTTAAGTCGGCATTGTGCCTTTTGTATTTAATTCCGCTGCAATTTCTGTGTTTCATCGTCAATAAGAAGGTCAGAGGGATACAATAAAACTGAAGTGAAGCATCCGAATCTATAACTAGTGTCACAGGAATGGTTCAAAACATAGACAGTAAGAAGAGTCAGTTTTCTTGTACTTAAGTCGGCATTGTGCCTTTTGTATTTAATTCCGATGCAATTTCTGTGTTTCATCGTCAATAAGAAGGTCAGAGGCATACAGTAAACCTGAAGTGAAGCATCCGAATCTATAACTAGTGTCACAGGAATGGTTCAAACATAGACAGTAAGAGGAGTCAGTTTTCTTGTACTTAAGTCGGCATTGTGCCTTTTGTATTTAATTCCGATGCAATTTCTGTGTTTCATCGTCAATAAGACGGTTAGAGGGATACAGTAAAAATGAAATGAGGCATCGGAATCTATAACTAGTGTCACATGAATGGTTCAAACATAAACTGTAAGAAGAGTCAGTTTTCTTGTACATAAGTCGGCATTGTGCCTTTTGTATTTAGTTTCGATGCAATTTCTGTGTTTCATCGACAATAAGAAGGTCAGAGGGATACAGTAAACATGAATGTAAGCATCGGAATCTATAACTAGTGTCACAGGAACGGTTCAAAACATAGACAGTAAGAAGAGTCAGTTTTCTTGTACTTAAGTCGGCATTGTGTCTTTTATTAAATCCGATGCAATTTCTGTGTTTCATCGTCAATAAGAAGGTGAGAGGGATACAGTAAACCTGAAGTGAAGCATCGGAATCTATAACTAGTGTCTCAGGAATGGTTCAAAACACAGACAGTAAGAAGAGTCAGTTTTCATGTACTTAAGTCGACATTGTGCCATTTGTATTTAATTCCGTTGCAATTTCAGTGTTTCATCGTCAATAAGAAGGTCAGAGGGATACAGTAAACCCGAGGAGTAGTATCGGAATCTATAACTAGTGTCACAGGAATGGTTCAAAACATAGACAGTAAGAAGAGTCAGTTTTCTTGTACTTAAGTCGGTATTGTGCTTTTTGTATTTAATTCCGATGCAATTTCTGTGTTTCATTGTCAATAACAAGGTCAGAGGGACACAGTTAACGTGAAGTGAAGCATCGGAATCTATATTTAGTGTCACAGGAATGTTTCAAAACATAGACAGTAAGAAGAGTCAGTTTTCTTGTACTTAAGTCGGCATTGTGCCTTTTGTATTTAATTCCGATGCAATTTCTGTGTTTCATCGTCAATAAGAAGGTCAGAGGCATACAGTAAACCTGAAGTGAAGCATCCGAATCTATAACTAGTGTCACAGGAATGGTTCAAACATAGACAGTAAGAGGAGTCAGTTTTCTTGTACTTAAGTCGGCATTGTGCCTTTTGTATTTAATTCCGATGCAATTTCTGTGTTTCATCGTCAATAAGACGGTTAGAGGGATACAGTAAAAATGAAATGAGGCATCGGAATCTATAACTAGTGTCACATGAATGGTTCAAACATAAACTGTAAGAAGAGTCAGTTTTCTTGTACATAAGTCGGCATTGTGCCTTTTGTATTTAGTTTCGATGCAATTTCTGTGTTTCATCGACAATAAGAAGGTCAGAGGGATACAGTAAACATGAATGTAAGCATCGGAATCTATAACTAGTGTCACAGGAACGGTTCAAAACATAGACAGTAAGAAGAGTCAGTTTTCTTGTACTTAAGTCGGCATTGTGTCTTTTATTAAATCCGATGCAATTTCTGTGTTTCATCGTCAATAAGAAGGTGAGAGGGATACAGTAAACCTGAAGTGAAGCATCGGAATCTATAACTAGTGTCTCAGGAATGGTTCAAAACACAGACAGTAAGAAGAGTCAGTTTTCATGTACTTAAGTCGACATTGTGCCATTTGTATTTAATTCCGTTGCAATTTCAGTGTTTCATCGTCAATAAGAAGGTCAGAGGGATACAGTAAACCCGAGGAGTAGTATCGGAATCTATAACTAGTGTCACAGGAATGGTTCAAAACATAGACAGTAAGAAGAGTCAGTTTTCTTGTACTTAAGTCGGTATTGTGCTTTTTGTATTTAATTCCGATGCAATTTCTGTGTTTCATTGTCAATAACAAGGTCAGAGGGACACAGTTAACGTGAAGTGAAGCATCGGAATCTATATTTAGTGTCACAGGAATGTTTCAAAACATAGAAAGTAAGAAGAGTCAGTTTTCTTGAACTTAAGTCGGCATTGTGCCTTTCCTATTTAATTCCTATTCAATTTATGTGTTTCATCATCAATAAGAAGGTCAGAGGGATACAGTAAACCTGAAGTGAAGCATCGGTTTCTATAACTAGTGTCATAGGTATGGTTCAAAACATAGACAGTAAGAAGAGTCAAATTTATTGTACTTAAGTCGGCATTGTTCCTTTTCTATTTAATTCCGATGCAATTTCTATGTTGCATCGTCAATAAGAAGGTCAGAGGGATACAGTAAACCTGAAGTGAAGCATCGGAATCTATAACTAGTGTCACAGGAATGGATCAGAACATAGACAGTAAGAAGAGTCACTTTTCTTGTACTTCAGTCGGCATTGTGCCTTTTGTATTTAATTCCGAAGCAATTTCTGTGATTCATCGTCAATAGGAAGGTCAGAGGATACAGGAAACCTGGAGTAAAACATCGGAATGTATAACTAGTGTCACATGAATGGTTCAAACATAGACAGTAAGAAGAGATAGTTCTCTTGTACTTAAGTCGGAATTGTGCCTTTTGTATTTAATTCCCATGCAATTTCTGTGTTTCATCGTCAATAAGAAGGTCAGAGGGATACAGTAATCCTGACGTGAAGCATCGGAATCTATAACTAGTGTCACAGGAATGGTTCAAATCATAGGCAGTAAGAAGAGTCAGTTTTCTTGTACTTAAGTCGGCATTGTGCCTTTTGTATTTAAGTCCGATGCAATTTCAGTGTTTCATTGTCAATAGGAAGGTCAGAGGGATACAGTGAATCTGAAGTGAAGCTACGGAATCTATAACTAGTGTCACAGGAATAGATCAAAATATAGACAGTAAGAGGGGTCTGTTTTCTTTTACTTAAGTCGGCATTGTGCCTTTTGTATTTAATTCCGATGCCATTTCTGTGTTTCATCGTCAATAAGAAGGTCAGAGGGATATAGTAAACGTGATGTGAAGCATCTGAATCTATAACTAGTGTCACAGGAATGGTTCAAAACATAGACAGTAGGAAGAGTTAGTTTTCTTGTACTTAAGTCGGCATTGTGCCTTTTGTATTTAATTCCGATGCAATTTCTGTGTTTCATCGTCAATAAGAAGGTCAGAGGAATACAGTAAACCTGAAGTGAAGCATCGGCATCTATAACTAGTGTCACAGGAATGGTTCAAAACATAGACAGTAAGAAGAGTCAGTTTTCTTGTAGTTAAGTCGGCATTGTGCCTTTTGTATTTAACTCCGATGCAATTTCTGTGTTTCATCGTCAATAAGAAGGTCAGAGAGATACAGTAAACCTGAAGTGAAGCATCGG
Source organism: Schistocerca piceifrons (assembly GCF_021461385.2). Lineage (NCBI taxonomy): Eukaryota > Metazoa > Arthropoda > Insecta > Orthoptera > Acrididae > Schistocerca > Schistocerca piceifrons. Next base: position 156,774 of record NW_025728705.1, read on the forward strand.
AATCTATAACTAGTGTCACAGGAATGGTTCAAAACATAGACAGTAAGAAGAGTCAGTCTTCTTGTACTTAAGTCGGCATTGTGCCTTTTGTATTTAATTCCGATGCAATTTCTGTGTTTCATCGTCAATAAGAATGACAGAGGGATACAGTGAACCTGAATTGATGCATCGGAATCTATTACTAGTGTTACATGAATGGTTCAAACATAAACAGTAAGAAGAGAACAGTTTCCTTGTACATAAGTCGGCATTGTGCCCTTTGTGTTTAATTCCGATGCAATTTCTGTGTTTCATCGTCAATAAGAAGGTCAGAGGGATACAGTAAACATGAATTGAAGCATCGGACTCTATAACTAGTGTCACATGAATGGTTCAAACATTAACAGTAAGAAGAGTCAGTTTTCTTGTACTTAAGTCGGCATTGTGCCTTTGTATTTAGTTCCGATGCAATATCTGTGTTTCATCGTCAATAAGAAGGTCAGAAGGATACAGTAAACCAGAATTGAAGCATCGGACTCTATAACTAGTGTCACATGAATGGTTCAAACATAAACAGTAAGAAGAGACAGTTTTCTTGTACATAAGTCGGCATTGTGCCTTTTGTATTTAATTCCAATGCAATTTCTGTGTTTCATCGTTAATAAGAAGGTCAGATGGATACAGTAAACCTGAAGTGAAGCATCGGAAACTATAACTAGTGTCACAGGAATGGTTCAAAACATAGACAGTAAGAAGAGTCAGTTTTCTTGTACTTAAGTCGGCATTGTGTCTTTTATTAAATCCGATGCAATTTCTGTGTTTCATCGTCAATAAGGTCAGAGGGATACAGTAAACCTGAAGTAAAGCATCGGAATCTATAACTAGTGTCTCAGGAATGGTTCAAAACATAGACAGTAAGAAGAGTCAGTTTTCTTGTACTTAAGTCAGCGTTGTGCCTTTTGTATTTAATTCCGATATAATTTCTGTGTTTCATCGTCAATAAGAAGTGCAGAAGGATTCCGTAAACCTGAAGTGTAGCATCGGAATCTATAACTAGTGTCACAGGAATGGTTCAAAACATAGACAGTAAGAAGAGTCAGTTTTCTTGTACTTAAGTCGGCATTGTGCCTTTTGTATTTAAGTCCGATGCAATTTCAGTGTTTCATTGTCAATAGGAAGGTCAGAGGGATACAGTGAATCTGAAGTGAAGCTACGGAATCTATAACTAGTGTCACAGGAATAGATCAAAGAATAGACAGTTAGAAGGGGCAGTTTTCTTTTACTTAAGTCGGCATTGTGCCTTTTGTATTTAATTCCGATGCAATTACTGTGTTTCATCGTCAATAAGAAGGTCAGAGGGATACAGTAAACCTGATGTGAAGCATCTGAATGTATAACTAGTGTCACAGGAATAGTTCAAAACATAGACAGTAAGAAGAGTCAGTGTTCTTGTACTTAAGTCGGCATTGTGCCTTTTGTATTTAATTCCAATGCAATTTCTGTGTTTCATCGTCAATAAGAAGGTCAAAGGAATACAGTAAACCTGAAGTGAAGCATCGGCACCTATAACTAGTGTTACAAGAATGGTTCAAAACATAGACAGTAAGAAGAGTCAGTTTTCTTGTACTTAAGTCGTCATTGTGCCATTTGCATTTAATTCCGATGCAATATCTGTGTTTCATCGTCAATATGAAGGTCAGAGGGATACAGTAAACCTGAAGAGAAGCATTGGAATCTATAACTAGCGTCACAGGAATCGTTCAAAGCATAGACTGTATGAAGTGTCAGTTTTCTTGTACTTAAGTCGGCATTGTGCCTTTTGTATTTAACTCCGATGCAATTTCTGTGTTTCATCATCAATAAGAAGGTCAGAGGGATACAGTAAACCTGAAGTGAAGCATCCGAATCTATAACTAGTGTCACAGGAACTGTTCAAACATAGACAGTAAGAAGAGTCAGTTTTCTTGTACTTAAGTCGGCATTGTGCCTTTTGTGTTTAATTCCGATGCAATTTCTGTGTTTCATCGTCAATAAGAATGTCAGAGGGATACAGTAAACCTGAAGTGATGCATCGGAATCTATTACTAGTGTTACATGAATGGTTCAAACATAAACAGTAAGAAAAGTCAGTTTCCTTGTACATAAGTCGGCATTGTGATTTTTGTATTTAATTCCGATGCAATTTATGTGTTTCATCGTCAATAAGAAGGTCAGAGGGATACAGTAAACCTGAATTGAAGCATCGGACTCTATATCTAGTGTCACATGAATGGTTCAAACATTAACAGTAAGAAGAGTCAGTTTTCTTGTACATTAGACGGCATTGTGCATTTTGTAATTAATTCCGAAGCAATTTCTGTGTTTCATCGTCAATAAGAAGGTCAGAGGGATACAGTGAATCTGAAGTGAAGCTACGGAATCTGTAACTAGTGTCACAGGAATAGATCAAAGTATAGACAGTAAGAAGGGTCAGTTTTCGTTTACTTAAGTCGTCATTGTGCCATTTGCATTTAATTCCGATGCATTATCTGTGTTTCATCGTCAATATGAAGGTCAGAGGGATACAGTAAACCTGAAGTGAAGCATCCGAATCTATAACTAGTGTCACAGGAACTGTTCAAACATAGACAGTAAGAAGAGTCAGTTTTCTTGTACTTAAGTCGCCGTTGTGCCTTTTGTATTTAATTCCGATGCAATTTCTGTGTTTCATCGTCAATAAGAATGTCAGAGGGGTACAGTAAACCTGAAGTGAAGCATCGGAATCTATTACTAGTGTTACATGAATGGTTCAAACATAAACAGTAAGAAAAGTCAGTTTCCTTGTACATAAGTCGGCATTGTGATTTTTGTATTTAGTTCCGATGCAATTTCTGTGTTTCATCCTCAATAAGAAGGTCAGAGGGATACAGTAAACCTGAATTGAAGCATCGGACTCTATAACTAGTGTCACAGGAATGGTTCAAAACATAGACAGTAAAAAGAGTCAGTTTTCTTGTACTTAAGTAGGCATTGTGCCTTTTGTATTTAAATCCGCTGCAATTTCTGTGTTTCATCGTGAATAAGAAGGTCAGAGGGATACAGTAAACCTGAAGTGAAGCATCCGAATCTATAACTAGTGTCACAGGAATGGTTCAAAACATAGACAGTAAGAAGAGTCAGTTTCCTTGTACTTAAGTCGGCATTGTGCCTTTTGTATTTAATTCCGATGCAATTTCTGTGTTTCATCGTCAATAAGACGGTCAGAGGGATACAGTAAAAATGAAATGAAACATCGGAATCTATAACTAGTGTCACAGGAACGGTTCAAAACATAGACAGTAAGAAGAGTCAGTTTTCTTGTACTTAAGTCGGCATTGTGTCTTTTATTAAATCCGATGCAATTTCTGTGTTTCATCGTCAATAAGAAGGTCAGAGGGATACAGGAAACCTGGAGTAAAACATCGGAATGTATAACTAGTGTCACATGAATGGTTCAAACATAGACAGTAAGAAGAGTCAGTTCTCTTGTACTTAAGTCGGAATTGTGCCTTTCGTATTTAATTCCCATGCAATTTCTGTGTTTCATCGTCAATAAGAAGGTCAGAGGGATACAGTAATCCTGACGTGAAGCATCTGAATGTATAACTAGTGTCACTGGAATGGTTCAAATCATAGGCAGTAAGAAGAGTCAGTTTTCTTGTACTTAAGTCAGCGTTGTGCTTTTTGTATTAAATTCCGATACAATTTCTGTGTTTCATCGTCAATACGAAGGGCAGAGGGATATCGTAAACCTGAAGTGTAGCATCGGAATCTATAACTAGTGTCACAGGAATGGTTCAAAACATAGACAGTAAGAAGAGTCAGTTTTCTTGTACTTAAGTCGGCATTGTGCCGAATTGTATTATTTCCGAAGCAAATTTCTGTGTTTCATCGTCAATACGAATGACAGAGGGATACAGTGAACCTGAAGTGATGCATCGGAATCTATTACTAGTGTTACATGAATGGTTCAAACATAAACAGTAAGAAGAGTCAGTTTCCCTGTACATAAGGCGGCATTGTGCATTTTGTATTTAGTTCCCACGCAATATCTGTGTTTCATCGTGAATAAGAAGGTCAGAGGGATACAGTAAACCTGAATTGAAGCATCGGACACTATAACTAGTGTCACATGAATGGTTCAAACATTAACAGTAAGAAGAGTCAGTTTTCTTGTACATTAGACGGCATTGTGCCTTTTGTATTTAATTCCGATGCAATTTCTGTGTTTCATCGTCAATAAGAAGGTCAGAGGGATACAGTAAACCTGAAGTGATGCATCGGAATCTATAATTAGTGTCAGATGAATGGTCAAACATAGACAGTAAGAAGAGTCAGTTTTCTTGTACTTAAGTCGGCATTGTGCCTTTTGTATTTAATTCCGACGCAATTTCTGTGTTTCATCGTCAATAAGAAGGTCATAGGGATACAGTAAACCTGAAGTGAAGCATCGGAATCTATTACTAGTGTCACAGGAATGGTTCAAAACATAGACAGTAAGAAGAGTCAGTTTTCTTGTACTTAAGTCGGCGTTCTGCCTTTTGTATTTAATTCCGATGCAATTTCTGTGTTTCATCGTCAATAAGAAGGTCAGAAGGATACAGTAAGCCTGAATTGAAGCATCGGACTCTATAACTAGCGTCACTTGAATGGTTCAAACATAAACAGTAAGAAGAGACAGTTTTCTTGTACATAAGTCGGCATTGTGCCTTTTGTATTTAATTCCAATGCAATTTCTGTGCTTCATCGTTAATAAGAAGGTCAGAGGGATACAGTAAACCTCAAGTGAAGCATCGGAAACTAAAACTAGTGTCACAGGAATGGTTCAAAACATAGACAGTAAGAAGAGTCAGTTTTCTTGTACTTAAGTCGGCATTGTGCCTTTTCTGTTTAATTCCGATTCAATTTCTGTGTTTCATCGTCAACTAGAACGTCAGAGGGATACAGTAAACCTGAAGTGAAGCATCGGAATCCATAACTACAGTCACAGTAATGGTTCAAAACATAGACAGTAAGAAGAGTCAGTCTTCTTGTACTTAAATCTCCATTGTGCCTTTTGTATTTAACTGCGATGCAATTTCTGTGTTTCAATGTCAATAAGAAGGTCAGAGGGATACAGTAAACCTGAAGTGAGGCATCGCAATCTATATTTAGTGTCACAGGAACGTTTCAAAACATAGACAGTAAGAAGAGTCAGTTTTCTTGAACTTAAGTCGGCATTGTGCCTTTTCTATTTAATTCCGATTCAATTTGTGTGTTTCATCGTCAATAAGAAGGTCAGAGGGATACAGTAAACCTGAAGTGAAGCATCGGAATCTATAACTAGTGTCACAGGAATGGATCAAAACATAGACAGTAAGAAGAGTCAGTTTTCTTGTACTTCAGTCGTCATTGTGCCTTTTGTATTTAATTCCAAAGCAATTTCTGTGATTCATCGTCAATAAGAGGGTCAGAGGGATACAGTAATCCTGGAGTAAAGCATCGGAATCTATAACTAGTGTCTCATGAATGATTCAAACAAAGACAGTAAGAAGAGTCAGTTTTCTTGTACTTAAGTCGGCATTGTGCCTTTTGTATTTAATTCCCATGCAATTTCTGTATTTCATCGTCAATAAGAAGGTGAGAGGGATACAGTAAACCTGAAGTGAAGCATCGGAATCTATAACTAGTGTCTCAGGAATGGTTCAAAACACAGACAGTAAGAAGAGTCAGTTTTCTTGTACTTAAGTCGACATTGTGCGATTTGTATTTAATTCCGTTGCAATTTCAGTGTTTCATCGTCAATAAGAAGATCAGAGGGATACAGTAAACCCGAGGTGTAGTATCAGAATCTATAACTAGTGTCACAGGAATGGTTCAAAACATAGACAGTAAGAAGAATCAGTTTTCTTGTACTTAAGTCGGTATTGTGCTTTTTGTATTTAATTCCGATGCAATTTCTGTGTTTCATTGTCAATAACAAGGTCAGAGGGACACAGTTAACGTGAAGTGAAGCATCGGAATCTATATTTAGTGTCACAGGAATGTTTCAAAACATAGACAGTAAGAAGAGTCAGTTTTCTTGAACTTAAGTCGGCATTGTGCCTTTTCTATTTAATTCCTATTCAATTTATGTGTTTCATCGTCAATAAGAAGGTCAGAGGGATACAGTAAACCTGAAGTGAAGCATCGGTTTCTATAACTAGTGTCACAGGTATGGTTCAAAACATAGACAGTAAGAAGAGTCAAATTTATTGTACTTATGTCGGCATTGTTCCTTTTCTATTTAATTCCGTTGCAATTTCTATGTTGCATCGTTAATAAGAAGGTCAGAGGGATACAGTAAACCTGAAGTGAAGCATCGGAATCAATAACTAGTGTCACAGGAATGGATCGGAACATAGACAGTAAGAAGAGTCACTTTTCTTGTACTTCAGTCGGCATTGTGCCTTTTGTATTTAATTCCGAAGCAATTTCTGTGATTCATCGTCAATAGGAAGGTCAGAGGGATACAGGAAACCTGGAGTAAAACATCGGAATGTATAACTAGTGTCACATGAATGGTTCAAACATAGACAGTAAGAAGAGATAGTTCTCTTGTACTTAAGTCGGAATTGTGCCTTTTGTATTTAATTCCCATGCAATTTCTGTGTTTCATCGTCAATAAGAAGGTCAGAGGGATACAGTAATCCTGACGTGAAGCATCGGAATCTATAACTAGTGTCACAGGAATGGTTCAAATCATAGGCAGTAAGAAGAGTCAGTTTTCTTGTACTTAAGTCAGCGTTGTGCCTTTTGTATTTAATTCCGATACAATTTCTGTGTTTCATCGTCAATACGAAGGGCAGAGGGATACCGTAAACCTGAAGTGTAGCATCGGAATCTATAACTAGTGTCACAGGAATTGTTCAAAACATAGACAGTAAGAAGAGTCAGTTTTCTTGTACTTAAGTCGGCATTGTGCCTTTTGTATTTAAGTCCGATGCAATTTCAGTGTTTCATTGTCAATAAGAAGCTCAGAGGGATACAGTGAATCTGAAGTGAAGCTACGGAATCTATTACTAGTGTTACATGAATGGTTCAAACATAAACAGTAAGAAAAGTCAGTTTCCTTGTACATAAGTCGGCATTGTGATTTTTGTATTTAATTCCGATGCAATTTATGTGTTTCATCGTCAATAAGAAGGTCAGAGGGATACAGTAAACCTGAATTGAAGCATCGGACTCTATATCTAGTGTCACATGAATGGTTCAAACATTAACAGTAAGAAGAGTCAGTTTTCTTGTACATTAGACGGCATTGTGCATTTTGTAATTAATTCCGAAGCAATTTCTGTGTTTCATCGTCAATAAGAAGGTCAGAGGGATACAGAGAATCTGAAGTGAAGCTACGGAATCTGTAACTAGTGTCACAGGAATAGATCAAAGTATAGACAGTAAGAAGGGTCAGTTTTCTTTTACTTAAGTCGTCATTGTGCCATTTGCATTTAATTCCGATGCATTATCTGTGTTTCATCGTCAATATGAAGGTCAGAGGGATACAGTAAACCTGAAGTGAAGCATCCGAATCTATAACTAGTGTCACAGGAACTGTTCAAACATAGACAGTAAGAAGAGTCAGTTTTCTTGTACTTAAGTCGCCATTGTGCCTTTTGTATTTAATTCCGATGCAATTTCTATGTTTCATCGTCAATAAGAATGTCAGAGGGGTACAGTAAACCTGAAGTGAAGCATCGGAATCTATTACTAGTGTTACATGAATGGTTCAAACATAAACAGTAAGAAAAGTCAGTTTCCTTGTACATAAGTCGGCATTGTGATTTTTGTATTTAGTTCCGATGCAATTTCTGTGTTTCATCCTCAATAAGAAGGTCAGAGGGATACAGTAATCCTGAATTGAAGCATCGGACTCTATAACTAGTGTCACATGAATGGTTCAAACATTAACAGTAAGAAGAGTCAGTTTTCTTGTACATTAGACGGCATTGTGCCTTTTGTATTTAATTCCGATGCAATTTCTGTGTTTCATCGTCAATAAGAAGGTCAGAGGGATACAGTAAACCTGAAGTGAAGCATCGGAATCTATATTTAGTGTCAGATGAATGGTCAAACATAGACAGTAAGAAGAGTCAGTTTTCTTGTACTTAAGTCGGCATTGTGCCTTTTGTATTTAATTCCGACGCAATTTCTGTGTTTCATCGTCAATAAGAAGGTCATAGGGATACAGTAAACCTGAAGTGAAGCATCGGAATCTATTACTAGTGTCACAGGAATGGTTCAAAACATAGACAGTAAGAAGAGTCAGTTTTCTTGTACTTAAGTCGGCGTTCTGCCTTTTGTATTTAATTCCGATGCAATTTCTGTGTTTCATCGTCAATAAGAAGGTCAGAAGGATACAGTAAGCCTGAATTGAAGCATCGGACTCTATAACTAGCGTCACTTGAATGGTTCAAACATAAACAGTAAGAAGAGACAGTTTTCTTGTACATAAGTCGGCATTGTGCCTTTTGTATTTAATTCCAATGCAATTTCTGTGCTTCATCGTTAATAAGAAGGTCAGAGGGATACAGTAAACCTGAAGTGAAGCATCGGAAACTATAACTAGTGTCACAGGAATGGTTCAAAACATAGACAGTAAGAAGAGTCAGTTTTCTTGTACTTAAGTCGGCATTGTGCCTTTTCTGTTTAATTCCGATTCAATTTCTGTGTTTCATCGTCAACTAGAACGTCAGAGGGATACAGTAAACCTGAAGTGAAGCATCGGAATCCATAACTACTGTCACAGTAATGGTTCAAAACATAGACAGTAAGAAGAGTCAGTCTTCTTGTACTTAAATCTCCATTGTGCCTTTTGTATTTAACTGCGACGCAATTTCTGTGTTTCAATGTCAATAAGAAGGTCAGAGGGATACAGTAAACCTGATGTGAGGCATCGCAATCTATATTTAATGTCACAGGAATGTTTCAAAACATAGACAGTAAGAAGAGTCAGTTTTCTTGAACTTAAGTCGGCATTGTGCCTTTTCTATTTAATTCTGATTCAATTTCTGTGTTTCATCGTCAATAAGAAGGTCAGAGGGATACAGTAAACCTGAAGTGAAGCATCGGAATCTATAACTAGTGTCACAGGAATGGATCAAAACTTAGACAGTAAGAAGAGTCAGTTTTCTTGTACTTCAGTCGTCATTGTGCCTTTTGTATTTAATTCCAAAGCAATTTCTGTGATTCATCGTCAATAAGAGGGTCAGAGGGATACAGTAATCCTGGAGTAAAGCATCGGAATCTATAACTAGTGTCTCATGAATGATTCAAACAAAGACAGTAAGAAGAGTCAGTTTTCTTGTACTTAAGTCGGCATTGTGCCTTTTGTATTTAATTCCCATGCAATTTCTGTATTTCATCGTCAATAAGAAGGTGAGAGGGATACAGTAAACCTGAAGTGAAGCATCGGAATCTATAACTAGTGTCTCAGGAATGGTTCAAAACACAGACAGTAAGAAGAGTCAGTTTTCTTGTACTTAAGTCGACATTGTGCCATTTGTATTTAATTCCGTTGCAATTTCAGTGTTTCATCGTCAATAAGAAGGTCAGAGGGATACAGTAAACCCGAGGTGTAGTATCAGAATCTATAACTAGTGTCACAGGAATGGTTCAAAACATAGACAGTAAGAAGAGTCAGTTTTCTTGTACTTAAGTCGGTATTGTGCTTTTTGTATTTAATTCCGATGCAATTTCTGTGTTTCATTGTCAATAACAAGGACAGAGGGACACAGTTAACGTGAAGTGAAGCATCGGAATCTATATTTAGTGTCACAGGAATGTTTCAAAACATAGACAGTAAGAAGAGTCAGTTTTCTTGAACTTAAGTCGGCATTGTGCCTTTTCTATTTAATTCCTATTCAATTTATGTGTTTCATCGTCAATAAGAAGGTCAGAGGGATACAGTAAACCTGAAGTGAAGCATCGGTTTCTATAACTAGTGTCACAGGTATGGTTCAAAACATAGACAGTAAGAAGAGTCAAATTTATTGTACTTAAGTCGGCATTGTTCCTTTTCTATTTAATTCCGATGCAATTTCTATGTTGCATCGTCAATAAGAAGGTCAGAGGGATACAGTAAACCTGAAGTGAAGCATCGGAATCTATAACTAGTGTCACAGGAATGGATCGGAACATAGACAGTAAGAAGAGTCACTTTTCTTGTACTTCAGTCGGCATTGTGCCTTTTGTATTTAATTCCGAAGCAATTTCTGTGATTCATCGTCAATAGGAAGGTCAGAGGGATACAGGAAACCTGGAGTAAAACATCGGAATGTATAACTAGTGTCACATGAATGGTTCAAACATAGACAGTAAGAAGAGATAGTTCTCTTGTACTTAAGTCGGAATTGTGCCTTTTGTATTTAATTCCCATGCAATTTCTGTGTTTCATCGTCAATAAGAAGGTCAGAGGGATACAGTAATCCTGACGTGAAGCATCGGAATCTATAACTAGTGTCACAGGAATGGTTCAAATCATAGGCAGTAAGAAGAGTCAGTTTTCTTGTACTTAAGTCAGCGTTGTGCCTTTTGTATTTAATTCCGATACAATTTCTGTGTTTCATCGTCAATACGAAGGGCAGAGGGATACCGTAAACCTGAAGTGTAGCATCGGAATCTATAACTAGTATCACAGGAATTGTTCAAACATAGACAGTAAGAAGAGTCAGTTTTCTTGTACTTAAGTCGGCATTGTGCCTTTTGTATTTAAGTCCGATGCAATTTCAGTGTTTCATTGCCAATAAGAAGGTCAGAGGGATACAGTGAATCTGAAGTGAAGCTACGGAATCTATAACTAGTGTCACAGGAATAGATCAAAATATAGACAGTAAGAGGGGTCTGTTTTCTTTTACTTAAGTCGGCATTGTGCCTATTGTATTTAATTCCGATGCCTTTTCTGTGTTTCATCGTCAATAAGAAGGTCAGAGGGATATAGTAAACGTGATGTGAAGCATCTGAATCTATAACTAGTGTCACAGGAATGGTTCAAAACATAGACAGTAAGAAGAGTTAGTTTTCTTGTACTTAAGTCGGCATTGTGCGTTTTGTATTTAATTCCGATGCAATTTCTGTGTTTCATCGTCAATAAGAAGGTCAGAGGAATACAGTAAACCTGAAGTGAAGCATCGGCATCTATAACTAGTGTCACAGGAATGGTTCAAAACATAGACAGTAAGAAGAGTCAGTTTTCTTGTAGTTAAGTCGGCATTGTGCCTTTTGTATTTAACTCCGATGCAATTTCTGTGTTTCATCGTCTATAAGAAGGTCAGAGAGATACAGTAAACCTGAAGTGAAGCATCGGAATCTATAACTAGTGTCACAGGAATGGTTCAAAACATAGACAGTAAGAAGAGTCAGTTTTCTTGTACTTAAGTCGGCATTGTGCCTTTTGTATTTAATTCCGATGCAATTTCTGTGTTTCATCGTCAATAAGAATGACAGAGGGATACAGTGAACCTGAATTGATGCATCGGAATCTATTACTAGTGTTACATGAATGGTTCAAACATAAACAGTAAGAAGAGTCAGTTTCCTTGTACATAAGTCGGCATTGTGCCCTTTGTATTTAATTCCGATGCAATTTCTGTGTTTCATCGTCAATAAGAAGGTCAGAGGGATACAGTAAACCTGAATTGAAGCATCGGACTCTATAACTAGTGTCACATGAATGATTCAAACATTAACAGTAAGAAGAGTCAGTTTTCTTGTACTTAAGTCGGCATTGTGCCTTTGTATTTAGTTCCGATGCAATATCTGTGTTTCATCGTCAATAAGAAGGTCAGAAGGATACAGTAAACCTGAATTGAAGCATCGGACTCTATAACTAGTGTCACATGAATGGTTCAAACATAAACAGTAAGAAGAGACAGTTTTCTTGTACATAAGTCGGCATTGTGCCTTTTGTATTTAATTCCAATGCAATTTCTGTGTTTCATCGTTAATAAGAAGGTCAGATGGATACAGTAAACCTGAAGTGAAGCATCGGAAACTATAACTAGTGTCACAGGAATGGTTCAAAACATAGACAGTAAGAAGAGTCAGTTTTCTTGTACTTAAGTCGGCATTGTGTCTTTTATTAAATCCGATGCAATTTCTGTGTTTCATCGTCAATAAGGTCAGAGGGATACAGTAAACCTGAAGTAAAGCATCGGAATCTATAACTAGTGTCTCAGGAATGGTTCAAAACATAGACAGTAAGAAGAGTCAGTTTTCTTGTACTTAAGTCAGCGTTGTGCCTTTTGTATTTAATTCCGATACAATTTCTGTGTTTCATCGTCAATAAGAAGTGCAGAAGGATTCCGTAAACCTGAAGTGTAGCATCGGAATCTATAACTAGTGTCACAGGAATGGTTCAAAACATAGACAGTAAGAAGAGTCAGTTTTCTTGTACTTAAGTCGGCATTGTGCCTTTTGTATATAAGTCCGATGCAATTTCAGTGTTTCATTGTCAATAGGAAGGTCAGAGGGATACAGTGAATCTGAAGTGAAGCTACGGAATCTATAACTAGTGTCACAGGAATAGATCAAAGAATAGACAGTAAGAAGGGTCAGTTTTCTTTTACTTAAGTCGGCATTGTGCCTTTTGTATTTAATTCCGATGCAATTACTGTGTTTCATCGTCAATAAGAAGGTCAGAGGGATACAGTAAACCTGATGTGAAGCATCTGAATGTATAACTAGTGTCACAGGAATAGTTCAAAACATAGACAGTAAGAATTGTCAGTGTTCTTGTACTTAAGTCGGCATTGTGCCTTTTGTATTTAATTCCAATGCAATTTCTGTGTTTCATCGTCAATAAGAAGGTCAAAGGAATACAGTAAACCTGAAGTGAAGCATCGGCACCTATAACTAGTGTTACAAGAATGGTTCAAAACATAGACAGTAAGAAGAGTCAGTTTTCTTGTACTTAAGTCGTCATTGTGCCATTTGCATTAATTTCCGATGCAATATCTGTGTTTCATCGTCAATATGAAGGTCAGAGGGATACAGTAAACCTGAAGAGAAGCATTGGAATCTATAACTAGCGTCACAGGAATGGTTCAAAGCATAGACTGTATGAAGAGTCAGTTTTCTTGTACTTAAGTCGGCATTGTGCCTTTTGTATTTAACTCCGATGCAATTTCTGTGTTTCATCATCAATAAGAAGGTCAGAGGGATACAGTAAACCTGAAGTGAAGCATCCGAATCTATAACTAGTGTCACAGGAACTGTTCAAACATAGACAGTAAGAAGAGTCAGTTTTCTTGTACTTGAGTGGGCATTGTGCCTTTTGTGTTTAATTCCGATGCAATTTCTGTGTTTCATCGTCAATAAGAATGTCAGAGGGATACAGTAAACCTGAAGTGAAGCATAGGAATCTATAACTAGTGTCACAGGAATGGTTCAAATCATAGACAGTAGGAAGAGTCAGTTTTCTTGTACATAAGTCGGCATTGTGATTTTTGTATTTAATTCCGATGCAATTTCTGTGTTTCATCGTCAATAAGAAGGTCAGAGGGATACAGTAAACCTGAATTGAAGCATCGGACTCTATATCTAGTGTCACATGAATGATTCAAACATTAACAGTAAGAAGAGTCAGTTTTCTTGTACATTAGACGGCATTGTGCCTTTTGTAATTAATTCCGAAGCAATTTCTGTGTTTCATCGTCAATAAGAATGTCAGAGGGGTACAGTAAACCTGAAGTGAAGCATCGGAATCTATTACTAGTGTTACATGAATGGTTCAAACATAAACAGTAAGAAAAGTTAGTTTCCTTGTACATAAGTCGGCATTGTGATTTTTGTATTTAATTCCGATGCAATTTCTGTGTTTCATCGTCAATAAGACGGTCAGAGGGATACAGTAAAAATGAAATGAAGCATCGGATTCTATAACTAGTGTCACAGGAACGGTTCAAAACATAGACAGTAAGAAGAGTCAGTTTTCTTGTACTTAAGTCGGCATTGTGTCTTTTATTAAATCCGATGCAATTTCTGTGTTTCATCGTCAATAAGAAGGTCAGAGGAATACAGTAAACCTCAAGTGAAGCATCGGAATCTATAACTAGTGTCTCAGGAATGGTTCAAAACATAGACAGTAAGAAGAGTCAGTTTTCTTGTACTTAAGTCGACATTGTGCCATTTGTATTTAATTCCGTTGCAATTTCAGTGTTTCATCGTCAATAAGAAGGTCAGAGGGATACAGTAAACCTGAGGTGTAGTATCGGAATGTATAACTAGTGTCACAGGAATGGTTCAAAACATAGACAGTAAGAAGTGTCAGTTTTCTTGTACTTAAGTCGACATTGTGCCTTTTGTATTTAATTCCGAAGCAATTTCTGTGATTCATCGTCAATAAGAAGGTCAGAGGGATACAGTAAACCTGGAGTAAAACATCGGATGTATAACTAGTGTCACATGAATGGTTCAAACATAGACAGTAAGAAGAGTCAGTTCTCTTGTACTTAAGTCGGAATTGTGCCTTTCGTATTTAATTCCCATGCAATTTCTGTGTTTCATCGTCAATAAGAAGGTCAGAGGGATACAGTAATCCTGACGTGAAGCATCGGAATCTATAACTAGTGTCACTAGAATGGTTCAAATCATAGGCAGTAAGAAGAGTCAGTTTTCTTGTACTTAAGTCAGCGTTGTGCCTTTTGTATTAAATTCCAATACAATTTCTGTGTTTCATCGTCAATACGAAGGGCAGGGGGATATCGTAAACCTGAAGTGTAGCATCGGAATCTATAACTAGTGTCACAGGAATGGTTCAAAACATAGAGAATAAGAAGAGTCAGTTTTCTTGTACTTAAGTCGGCATTGTGCCTTTTGTATTTAATTCCGATGCAATTTCTGTGTTTCATCGTCAATAAGAAGGTCAGAGGGATATAGTAAACCTGATGTGAAGCATCTGAATCTATAACTAGTGTCACAGGAATGGTTCAAAACATAGACAGTAAGAAGAGTCAGATTTCTTGCACTTAAGTCGGCATTGTGCGTTTTGTATTTAATTCCGATCCAATTTCTGTGTTTCATCGTCAATAAGAAGGTCAGAGGAATACAGTAAACTTGAAATGAAGCATCGGCATCTATAACTAGTGTCACTGGAATGGTTCAAAACATAGACAGTAAGAAGAGTCAGTTTACTTGTACTTAAGTCGGCATTGTGCCTTTTGTATTTAACTCCGATGCAATTTCTGTGTTTCATCGTCAATACGAAGGTCAGAGTTATACAGTAAACCTGAAGTGAAGCATCGGAATCTATAATTAGTGTCACAGGAATGGTTCAAAACATAGACAGTAAGATGAGTCAGTTTTCTTGTACTTAAGTCGGCATTGTGCGTTTTGTATTTAATTCCGAAGCAAATTTCTGTGTTTCATCGTCAATACAAATGACAGAGGGATACAGTGAACCTGAAGTGATGCCTCGGAATCTATTACTAGTGTTACATGAATGGTTCAAACATAAACAGTAAGAAGAGTCAGTTTCCCTGTACATAAGGCGGCATTGTGAATTTTGTATTTAGTTCCGATGCAATATCTGTGTTTCATCGTCAATACGAAGGTCAGAGGGATACAGTAAACCTGAATTGAAGCATCGGACTCTATAACTAGTGTCACATGAATGGTTCAAACATTAACAGTAAGAAGAGTCAGTTTTCTTGTACATTAGACGGCATTGTGCCTTTTGTATTTAATTCCGATGCAATTTCTGTGTTTCATCGTCAATAAGAAGGTCAGAGGGATACAGTAAACCTGAAGTGAAGCATCGGAATCTATAATTAGTGTCAGATGAATGGTCAAACATAGACAGTAAGAAGAGTCAGTTTTCTTGTACTTAAGTCGGCATTGTGCCTTTTGTATTTAATTCCGACGCAATTTCTGTGTTTCATCGTCAATAAGAAGGTCAAAGGGATACAGTAAACCTGAAGTGAAGCATCGGAATCTATAACTAGTGTCACAGGAATGGTTCAAAGCATAGACAGTAAGAAGAGTCAGTTTTCTTGTACTTAAGTCGGCGTTCTGCCTTTTGTATTTAATTCCGATGCAATTTCTGTGTTTCATCGTCAATAAGAAGGTCAGAAGGATACAGTAAGCCTGAATTGAAGCATCGGACTCTATAACTAGCGTCACTTGAATGGTTCAAACATAAACAGTAAGAAGAGACAGTTTTCTTGTACATAAGTCGGCATTGTGCCTTTTGTATTTAATTCCAATGCAATTTCTGTGCTTCATCGTTAATAAGAAGGTCAGAGGGATACAGTAAACCTGAAGTGAAGCATCGGAAACTATAACTAGTGTCACAGGAATGGTTCAAAACATAGACAGTAAGAAGAGTCAGTTTTCTTGTACTTAAGTCGGCATTGTGCCTTTTCTGTTTAATTCCGATTCAATTTCTGTGTTTCATCGTCAACTAGAACGTCAGAGGGATACAGTAAACCTGAAGTGAAGCATCGGAATCCATAACTACTGTCACAGTAATGGTTCAAAACATAGACAGTAAGAAGAGTCAGTCTTCTTGTACTTAAGTCGGCATTGTGCCTTTTGTATTTAACTGCGATGCAATTTCTGTGTTTCAATGTCAATAAGAAGGTCAGAGGGATACAGTAAACCTGAAGTGAGGCATCGCAATCTATATTTAGTGTCACAGGAATGTTTCAAAGCATAGACAGTAAGAAGAGTCAGTTTTCTTGAACTTAAGTCGGCATTGTGCCTTTTCTATTTAATTCCGATTCAATTTCTGTGTTTCATCGTCAATAAGAAGGTCAGAGGGATACAGTAAACCTGAAGTGAAGCATCGGAATATGTAACTAGTGTCACAGGAGTGGTTCAAAACATAGACAGTAAGAAGAGTCAATTTTCTTGTACTTAAGTCGGCATTGTTCCTTTTCTATTTAATTCCGATGCAATTTCTATGTTGCATCGTGAATAAGAAGGTCAGAGGCATACAGTAAACCTGAAGTGAAGCATCGGAATCAATAACTAGTGTCACAGGAATGGATCAAAACATAGACAGTAAGAAGAGTCAGTTTTCTTGTACTTCAGTCGTCATTGTGCCTTTTGTATTTAATTCCAAAGCAATTTCTGTGATTCATCGTCAATAAGAGGGTCAGAGGGATACAGTAATCCTGGAGTAAAGCATCGGAATCTATAACTAGTGTCTCATGAATGATTCAAACAAAGACAGTAAGAAGAGTCAGTTTTCTTGTGCTTAAGTCGGCATTGTGCCTTTTGTATTTAATTCCCATGCAATTTCTGTATTTCATCGTCAATAAGAAGGTCAGAGGGATATAGTAATCCTGAAGTGAGGCATCGGAATCTATAACTAGTGTCACACGAATGGTTCAAAGCATAGACAGTAAGAAGAGTCAGTTTTCTTGTACTTAAGTCGTCATTGAGCCCTTTGTATTTAATTCCGATGCAATATCTGCGTTTCATCGCCAATACGAAGGTCAGAGGGATACAGTAAACCTGAAGTGAAGCTTCGGAATCTATAACTAGTGTCACAGGAAAGGTTCAAAGCATAGACAGTAAGAAGAGTCAGTTTTCTTGTACTTAAGTCGTCATTGAGCCATTTCTATTTAATTCCGATGCAAAATCTGCGTTTCATCGTCCATATGAAGGTCAGAGGGATACAGGAAACCTGGAGTAAAACATCGGAATGTATAACTAGTGTCACATGAATGGTTCAAACATAGACAGTAAGAAGAGTCAGTTCTCTTGTACTTAAGTCGGAATTGTGCCTTTTGTATTTAATTCCCATGCAATTTCTGTGTTTCATCGTCAATAAGAAGGTCAGAGGGATACAGTAATCCTGACGTGAAGCATCGGACTCTATAACTAGTGTCACAGGAATGGTTCAAATCATAGGCAGTAAGAAGAGTCAGTTTTCTTGTACTTAAGTCGGCATTGTTCCTTTTCTATTTAATTCCGACGCAATTTCTATGTTGCATCGTGAATAAGAAGGTCAGAGGGATACAGTAAACCTGAAGTGAAGCATCGGAATCTATAACTAGTGTCACAGGAATGGATCAAAACATAGACAGTAAGAAGAGTCAATTTTCTTGTACATCAGTCGGCATTGTGCCTTTTGTATTTAATTCCAAAGCAATTTCTCTGATTCATCGTCAATAAGAAGGTCTGAGGGATACAGTAAACCTGGAGTAAAGCATCGGAATCTATAACTAGTGTCACATGAATGATTCAAACAAAGACAGTAAGAAGAGTCAGTTTTCTTGTACTTAAGTCGGCATTGTGCCTTTTGTATTTAATTCCCATGCAATTTCTGTATTTCATCGTCAATAAGAAGGTCAGAGGGATATAGTAATCCTGAAGTGAAGCATCGGAATCTATAACTAGTGTCACAGGAATGGTTCAAAGCATAGACAGTAAGAAGAGTCAGTTTTCTTGTACTTAAGTCGTCATTGAGCCATTTGTATTTAATTCCGATGCAATATCTGCGTTTCATCGTCAATAAGAAGGTCAGAGGGATACAGGAAACCTGGAGTAATACATCGGAATGTATAACTAGTGTCACATGAATGGTTCAAACATAGACAGTAAGAATAGTCAGTTCTCTTGTACTTAAGTCGGAATTGTGCCTTTTGTATTTAATTCCCATGCAATTTCTGTGTTTCATCGTCAATAAGAGGGTCAGAGGGATACAGTAATACTGACGTGAAGCATCGGAATCTATAACTAGTGTCACAGGAATGGTTCAAATCATAGGCAGTAAGAAGAGTCAGTTTTCTTGTACTTACGTCAGCGTTGTGCCTTTTGTATTAAATTCCCATACAATTTCTGTGTTTCATCGTCAATACGAAGAGCAGAGGGATACCGTAAACCTGAAGTGTAGCATCGGAATCTATAACTAGTGTCACAGGAATGGTTCAAAACATAGAGAATAAGGAGAGTCAGTTTTCTTGTACTTAAGTCGGCATTGTGCCTTTTGTATTTAATTCCGATGCAATTTCTGTGTTTCATCGTCAATAAGAAGGTCAGAGGGATACAGTAAACCTGAATTGAAGCATCGGACTCTATAACTAGTGTCACATGAATGGTTCAAACATAAACAGTAAGAAGAGTCAATTTTCTTGTACATAAGTCGGCATTGTGCCTTTTGTATTTAATTCCGATGCAATTTCTGTGTTTCATCGTCAATAAGAAGGTCAGAGGGATAAAAAAACCTGAAGTGAAGCATCGGACTCTATAATTAGTGTCAGATGAATGGTTCAAATCATAGACAGTAAGAAGAGACAGTTTTCTTGTACTTAAGTCGGCATTGTGCCATTTGTATTTAATTCCGATGCAATTTCTGTGTTTCATCGTCAATAAGAAGGTCAGAGGGATACAGTAAACCTGAAGTTAAGCATCGGAATCTATAACTAGTGTCACATGAATGGTTCAAAACATAGACAGTAAGAAGGGTCAGTTCTCTTGTATCTAAGTCGGCATTGTGCCTTTTGTATTTAATTCCGATGCAATTTCTGTGTTTCATCGTCAATATGAAGGTCAGAGGGATACAGTAAACCTGAAGTGAAGCATCGGAATCTATAACTAGTGTCACAGGAACGGTTCAAAACATAGACAGTAAGAAGAGTCAGTTTTCTTGTACTTATGTCGGCATTGTGCATTTTGTTTTTAATTGCGATGCATTTTCTGTGTTTCATCGTCAATAAGAAGGTCAGAGGGATACAGTAAAGCTGAAGTGAAGCATCGGAATCTATAACTAGTGTCACAGGAACGGTTCAAAATATAGACAGTAAGAAAAGTTAGTTTTCTTGTACTTATGTCGGCATTGTGCCTTTTGTATTTAATTCCGATGCAATTTCTGTGTTTCATCGTCAATAAGATGGTCAGAGGGATGCAGTGAAGCTGAAGTGAAGCATCGGAATCTATAACTAGTGTCACAGGAACGGTTCAAAGCATAGACCGTATGAAGAGTCAGTTTTCTTGTACTTAAGACGGCATTGTGCATTTTGTATTAAATCCGATGCAATTTCTGTGTTTCATCGTCAATAAGAGGGTCAGAGGGATACAGTAAACCTGAAGTGAAGCATCGGAATCTATAACTAGTGTCTAAGGAATGGTTCAAAACATAGACAGTAAGAAGAGTCAGTTTTCTTGTACTTAAGTCGACATTGTGCCATTTGTATTTAATTCCTTTGCAATTTCAGTGTTTCATCGTCAATAAGAAGGTCAGAGGGATACAGTAAACCTGAGGTGTAGTATCGGAATCTATAACTAGTGTCACAGGAATGGATCAAAACGTAGACAGTAAAAAGGGTCAGTTTTCTTGTACTTAAATCGGCATTGTGCCTTTTCTATTTAATTCCGATGCAATTTCTGTGTTTCATCGTCAACAAGAAGATCAGAGGGATACAGTAAACCTGAAGTGAAGCATCGGAATCCATAACTAGTGTCACAGGAATGGGTCAAAACATAGACAGTAAGAAGAGTCAGTTTTCTTGTACTTAAGTCGGCATTGTGCCTTTTCTATATAATTCCGAGGCAATTTCTGTGTTTCATCGTCAACAAGAAGGTCAGAGGGATACAGTAAACCTGAAGTGAAGCATCGGAATCCATAACTACTGTCACAGTAATGGTTCAAAACACAGACACTAAGAAGAGTCAGTCTTCTTGTACTTAAGTCGGCATTTTGCCTTTTGTATTTAACTCCGATGCAATTTCTGTGTTTCAACGTCAATAAGAAGGTCAGAGGGATACAGTAAACCTGAAGTGAAGCATCGGAATCTATATTTAGTGTCACAGGAATGTTTCAAAACATAGACAGTAAGAAGAGTCAGTTTTCTTGAACTTAAGTCGGCATTGTGCCTTTTCTATTTAATTCCGATTCAATTTCTGTGTTTCATCGTCAATAACAAGGTCAGAGGGATACAGTAAACCTGAAGTGAAGCATCGGAATCTATAACTAGTGTCACAGGAATGGTTCAAACCATAGACAGTAAGAAGAGTCAATTTTCTTGTACTTAAGTCGGCATTGTTCCTTTTCTATTTAATTCCGATGCAATTTCTATGTTGCATCGTGAATAAGAAGGTCAGAGGGATACAGTAAACCTGAAGTGAAGCATCGGAATCTATAACTAGTGTCACAGGAATGGATCAAAACATAGACAGTAAGAAGAGTTAGTTTTCATGTACTTCAGTCGGCATTGTGCCTTTTGTATTTAATTCCAAAGAAATTTGTGTGAGTCATCGTCAATAAGAAGGTCAGAGGGATACAGTAAACCTGGAGTAAAGCATCGAAATCTATAACTATTGTCACATGAATGGTTCAAACATAGACAGTAAGAAGAGTCAGTTTTCTTGTACTTAAGTCGGCTTTGTGCCTTTTGTATTTAGTTCCCATGCAATTTCTGTGTTTCATCGTCAATAAGAAGGTCAGAGGGATACAGTAATCCTGAAGTGAAGCATCGGAATCTATAACTAGTGTCACAGGAATGATTCAAACATAGACAGTAAGAAGAGCCAGTTTTCTTGTACGTAAGTCGGCATTGTGCCTTTTGTATTTAATTCCCATGCAATCTCTGTGTTTCATCGTCAATAAGAAGGTCAGAGGGATACAGTAATCCTGAAGTGAAGCATCAGAATCTATAACTGGTGTCACAGGAATGGTTCAAATCATAGACAGTAAGAAGAGTCAGTTTTCTTGTACTTAAGTCACCATTGTGCCTTTTGTATTTAATTCCGATACAATTTCTGTGTTTCATAGTCAATAAGAAGGTCAGAAGGATACCGTAAACCTGAAGTGAAGCATCGGAATCAATAACTAGTGTCACAGGAATTGTTCAAAACATAGACAGTAAGAAGAGTCAGTTTTCTTGTACTTAAGTCGTCATTGAGATATTTGTATTTAATTCCGATGCAATATCTGTGTTTCATCGCCAATAAGATGGTCAGAGGGATACAGTAAACCTGAAGTGAAGCTTCGGAATCTATAACTAGTGTCACAGGAATGGTTCAAAACATAGACAGTAAGAAGAGTCAGTTTTCTTGTACTTAAGTCGGCATTGTGCCTTTTGTATTTAATTCCGATGCAATTTCTGTGTTTCATCGTCAATAAGAAGGTCAGAGGGATACAGTAAACCTGAAGTGAAGCATCGGAATCTATAACTAGTGTCACATGAATGGTTCAAAACATAGACAGTAAGAAGGGTCAGTTCCCTTGTATCTAAGTCGGCATTGTGCCTTTTGTATTTAATTCCGATGCAATTTATGTGTTTCATCGTCAATATGAAGGTCAGAGGGATACAGTAAACCTGAAGTGAAGCATCGGAATCTATAACTAGTGTCTAAGGAATGGTTCAAAACATAGACAGTAAGAAGAGTCAGTTTTCTTGTACTTATGTCGGCATTGTGCATTTTGTGTTTAATTCCGATGCAATTTCTGTGTTTCATCGTCAATAAGAAGGTCAGAGGGATACAGTAAAGCTGAAGTGAAGCATCGGAATCTATAACTAGTGTCACAGGAACGGTTCAAAACATAGACAGTAAGAAGAGTCAGTTTTCTTGTACTTATGTCGGCATTGTGCCTTTTGCATTTAATTCCGATGCAATTTCTGTGTTTCATCGTCAATAAGATGGTCAGAGGGATACAGTGAAGCTGAAGTGAAGCATCAGAATCTATAACTAGTGTCACAGGAACGGTTCAAAGCATAGACAGTATGAAGAGTCAGTTTTCTTGTACTTAAGATGGCATTGTGCATTTTGTATTAAATCCGATGCAATTTCTGTGTTTCATCGTCAATAAGAGGGTCAGAGGGATACAGTAAACCTGAAGTGAAGCATCGGAATCCATAACTACTGTCACAGTAACGGTTCAAAACATAGACAGTAAGAACAGTCAGTCTTCTTGTACTTACGTCGGTATTTTGCCTTTTGTATTTAACTCCGATGCAATTCCTGTGTTTCAACGTCAATAAGAAGGTCAGAGGGATACAGTAAACCTGAAGTGAAGCATCGGAATCTATATTTAGTGTCACAGGAATGTTTCAAAACATAGACAGTAAGAAGAGTCAGTTTTCTTGAACTTAAGTCGGCATTGTGCCTATTCTATTTAACTCCGATTCATTTTCTGGGTTTCATCGTCAATAAGAAGGTCAGAGGGATACAGTAAACCTGAAGTGAAGCATCGGAATCTATAACTAGTGTCACAGGAATGGTTCAAAACATAGACAGTAAGGAGAGTCAATTTTCTTGTACTTAAGTCAGCATTGTGCCTTTTCTATTTAATTCCGATGCAATTTCTATGTTGCATCGTGAATAAGAAGGTCAGAGGGATACAGTAAACCTGAAGTGAAGGATCGGAATCTATAACTAGTGTCACAGGAATGGATCAAAACATAGACAGTAAGAAGAGTCAGTTTTCTTGTACTTCAGTCGGCATTGTGCATTTTGTATTTAATTCCAAAGCAATTTCTGTGATTCATCGTCAATAAGAAGGTCAGAGGGATACAGTAAACCTGGAGTAAAGCATCGAAATCTATAACTAGTGTCACACGAATGATTCAAACATAGACAGTAAGAAGAGTCAGTTTTCTTGTACTTAAGTCGACATTGTGCCATTTGTATTTAATTCCGTTGCAATTTCAGTGTTTCATCGTCAACAAGAAAGTCAGAGGGATACAGTAAACCTGAGGTGTAGTATCGGAATCTATAACTAGTGTCACAGGAATGGATCAAAACGTAGACAGTAAAAAGGGTCAGTTTTCTTGTACTTAAGTCGGCATTGTGCCTTTTCTATTTAATTCCGATGCAATTTCTGTGTTTCATCGTCAACAAGAAGATCAGAGGGATACAGTAAACCTGAAGTGAAGCATCGGAATCCATAACTAGTGTCACAGGAATGGGTCAAAACATAGACAGTAAGAAGAGTCAGTTTTCTTGTACTTAAGTCGGCATTGTGCCTTTTCTGTATAATTCCGAGGCAATTTCTGTGTTTCATCGTCAACAAGAAGGTCAGAGGGATACAGTAAACCGGAAGTGAAGCATCGGAATCCATAACTACTGTCACAGTAATGGTTCAAAAGACAGACAGTAAGAAGAGTCAGTCTTCTTGTACTTAAGTCGGCATTTTGCCTTTTGTATTTAACTCCGATGCAATTTCTGTGTTTCAACGTCAATAAGAAGGTCAGAGGGAAAGAGTAAACCTGAAGTGAAGCATCGGAATCTATATTTAGTGTCACAGGAATGTTTCAAAACATAGACAGTAAGAAGAGTCAGTTTTCTTGAACTTAAGTCGGCATTGTGCCTTTTCTATTTAATTCCGATTCAATTTCTGTGTTTCATCGTCAATAACAAGGTCAGAGGGATACAGTAAACCTGAAGTGAAGCATCGGAATCTATAACTAGTGTCACAGGAATGGTTCAAACCATAGACAGTAAGAAGAGTCAATTTTCTTGTACTTAAGTCGGCATTGTTCCTTTTCTATTTAATTCCGATGCAATTTCTATGTTGCATCGTGAATAAGAAGGTCAGAGGGATACAGTAAACCTGAAGTGAAGCATCGGAATCTATAACTAGTGTCACAGGAATGGATCAAAACATAGACAGTAAGAAGAGTTAGTTTTCATGTACTTCAGTCGGCATTGTGCCTTTTGTATTTAATTCCAAAGAAATTTGTGTGAGTCATCGTCAATAAGAAGGTCAGAGGGATACAGTAAACCTGGAGTAAAGCATCGAAATCTATAACTATTGTCACATGAATGGTTCAAACATAGACAGTAAGAAGAGTCAGTTTTCTTGTACTTAAGTCGGCTTTGTGCCTTTTGTATTTAGTTCCCATGCAATTTCTGTGTTTCATCGTCAATAAGAAGGTCAGAGGGATACAGTAATCCTGAAGTGAAGCATCGGAATCTATAACTAGTGTCACAGGAATGGTTCAAATCATAGACAGTAAGAAGAGTCAGTTTTCTTGTACTTAAGTCGGCTTTGTGCCTTTTGTATTTAGTTCCCATGCAATTTCTGTGTTTCATCGTCAATAAGAAGGTCAGTGGGATACCGTAAACCTGAAGTGAAGCATCGGAATCTATAACTAGTGTCACAGGAATGGTTCAAAACATAGGCAGTAGGAAGAGTCAGTTTTCTTGCACTTAAGTCGCCATTGTGCCTTTTGTATTTAAGTCCGATGCAATTTCAGTGTTTCATCGTCAATAAGAAGGTCAGAGGGATACAGTGAATCTGAAGTGAAGCATCGGAATCTATAACTGGTGACACAGGAATAGATCAAAATATAGACAGTAAGAGGGGTCAGATTTCTTTTACTTAAGTCGGCATTGTGCCTTTTGTATTTAATTCCGATGCAATTTCTGTGTTTCATCGTCAATAAGAAGGTCAGAGGGATACAGTAAACCTGACGTGAAGCATTTGGATCTATAACTAGTGTCACAGGAATGGTTCAAAGCACAGACAGTAAGAAGAGTCAGTTTTCTTGTACTTAATTCGGCATTGTGCATTTTGTATTTAATTCCGATGCAATTTCTGTGTTTCATCGTCAATAAGAAGGTCAGAGGGATACAGTAAACCTGAATTGAAGCATCGGACCCTATAACTAGTGTCACATGAATGGTTCAAACATAAACAGTAAGAAGAGTCAGTTTTCTTGTACATAAGTCGGCATTGTGCCTTTTGTATTTAATTCCGATGCAATTTCTGTGTTTCATCTTCAATAAGAAGGTCAGAGGGATACAGTAAACCTGAAGTGAAGCATCGGACTTTATAATTAGTGTCAGATGAATGGTTCAAAACATAGACAGTAAGAAGAGACAGTTTTCTTGTACTTAAGTCGGCATTGTTCCTTTTGTATTAAATCCGATGCAATTTCTGTGTTTCATCGTCAATAAGAAGGTCAGAGGGATACAGTAAACCTGAAGTGAAGCATCGGAATCTATAACTAGTGTCTCAGGAATGGTTCAAAACATAGGCAGTAAGAAGAGTCAGTTTTCTTGTACTTAAGTCGACATTGTGCCATTTCTATTTAATTCCGTTGCAATTTCTGTGTTTCATCGGCAATAAGAAGGTCAGAGGGATACAGTCCACCTGAGGTGTAGTAACGGAATCTATAACTAGTGTCACAGGAATGGTTCAAACCATAGACAGTAAGAAGAGTCATTTTTCTTGTACTTAAGTCGGCATTGTGCCTTTTCTATTTAATTCCGATGCAATTTCTGTGTTTCATCGTCAATAAGATGGTCAGAGGGACACAGTAAACCTGAAGTGAAGCATCGGTATCTATATTTAGTGTCACGGGAATGTTTCAAAAATAGACAGTAAGAAGAGTCAGTTTTCTTGAACTTAAGTCGGCATTGTGCCTTTTCGATTTAATTCCAATGCAATTTCTGTGTTGCATCGTCAATAAGAAGGTCAGAGGGTTACAGTAAACCTGAAGTGAAGCATCGGAATCTATAACTAGTGTCACAGGAATGGTTCAAAACATAGACAGTAAGAAGAGTCAGTTTTCTTGTACTTCAGTCGGCATTGTGCCTTTTGAATTTACTTCCAAAGCAATTTCTGTGATTCATCGTCAATAAGAAGGTCAGAGGGATACAGTAAACCTCGAGTAAAGCATCGGAATCTATAACTAGTGTCACATGAATGATTCAAACATAGACAGTAAGAAGAGCCAGTTTTCTTGTACGTAAGTCGGCATTGTGCCTTTTGTATTTAATTCCCATGCAATTTCTGTGTTTCATCGTCAATAAGAAGGTCAGAGGGATACAGAAAACCTGAAGTGAAGCATCAGAATCTATAACTGGTGTCACAGGAATGGTTCAAATCATAGACAGTAAGAAGAGTCAGTTTTCTTGTACTTAAGTCACCATTGTGCCTTTTGTATTTAATTCCGATACAATTTCTGTGTTTCATAGTCAATAAGAAGGTCAGAAGGATACCGTAAACCTGAAGTGAAGCATCGGAATCAATAACTAGTGTCACAGGAATTGTTCAAAACATAGACAGTAAGAAGAGTCAGTTTTCTTGTACTTAAGTCGTCATTGAGATATTTGTATTTAATTCCGATGCAATATCTGTGTTTCATCGCCAATAAGATGGTCAGAGGGATACAGTAAACCTGAAGTGAAGCTTCGGAATCAATAACTAGTGTCACAGGAATGGTTCAAAACATAGACAGGAAGAAGAGTCAGTTTTCTTGTACTTAAGTCGGCATTGTGCCTTTTGTATTTAATTCCGATGCAATTTCTGTGTTTCATCGTCAATAAGAAGGTCAGAGGGATACAGTAAACCTGAAGTGAAGCATCGGAATCTATAACTAGTGTCACATGAATGGTTCAAAACATAGACAGTAAGAAGGGTCAGTTCCCTTGTATCTAAGTCGGCATTGTGCCTTTTGTATTTAATTCCGATGCAATTTATGTGTTTCATCGTCAATATGAAGGTCAGAGGGATACAGTAAACCTGAAGTGAAGCATCGGAATCTATAACTAGTGTCTAAGGAATGGTTCAAAACATAGACAGTAAGAAGAGTCAGTTTTCTTGTACTTATGTCGGCATTGTGCATTTTGTTTTTAATTCCGATGCAATTTCTGTGTTTCATCGTCAATAAGAAGGTCAGAGGGATACAGTAAAGCTGAAGTGAAGCATCGGAATCTATAAGTAGTGTCACAGGAACGGTTCAAAACATAGACAGTAAGAAGAGTCAGTTTTCTTGTACTTATGTCGGCATTGTGCATTTTGCATTTAATTCCGATGCAATTTCTGTGTTTCATCGTCAATAAGATGGTCAGAGGGATACAGTGAAGCTGAAGTGAAGCATCGGAATCTATAACTAGTGTCACAGGAACGTTTCAAAACATAGACAGTATGAAGAGTCAGTTTTCTTGTACTTAAGACGGCATTGTGCATTTTGTATTAAATCCGATGCAATTTCTGTGTTTCATCGTCAATAAGAGGGTCAGAGGGATACAGTAAACCTGAAGTGAAGCATCGGAATCCATAACTACTGTCACAGTAATGGTTCAAAACATAGACAGTAAGAACAATCAGTCTTCTTGTACTTAAGTCGGTATTTTGCCTTTTGTATTTATCTCCGATGCAATTTCTGTGTTTCAACGTCAATAAGAAGGTCAGAGGGATACAGTAAACCTGAAGTGAAGCATCGGAATCTATATTTAGTGTCACAGGAATGTTTCAAAACATAGACAGTAAGAAGAGTCAGTTTTCTTGAACTTAAGTCGGCATTGTGCCTATTCTATTTAACTCCGATTCATTTTCTGGGTTTCATCGTCAATAAGAAGGTCAAAGGGATACAGTAAACCTGAAGTGAAGCATCGGAATCTATAACTAGTGTCACAGGAATGGTTCAAAACATAGACAGTAAGAAGAGTCAATTTTTTTGTACTTAAGTCGGCATTGTGCCTTTTCTATTTAATTCCGATGCAATTTCTATGTTGCATCGTGAATAAGAAGGTCAGAGGGATACAGTAAACCTGAAGTGAAGGATCGGAATCTATAACTAGTGTCACAGGAATGGATCAAAACATAGACAGTAAGAAGAGTCAGTTTTCTTGTACTTCAGTCGGCATTGTGCATTTTGTATTTAATTCCAAAGCAATTTCTGTGATTCATCGTCAATAAGAAGGTCAGAGGGATACAGTAAACCTGGAGTAAAGCATCGAAATCTATAACTAGTGTCACATGAATGGTTCAAACATAGACAGTAAGAAGAGTCAGTTTTCTTGTACTTAAGTCAGCTTTGTGCCTTTTGTATTTAATTCCCATGCAATTTCTGTGTTTCATCGTCAATAAGAAGGTCAGAGGGATACAGTAATCCTGAAGTGAAGCATCGGAATCTATAACTAGTGTCACAGGAATGGTTCAAATCATAGACAGTAAGAACAGTCATTTTTCTTGTACTTAAGTCGGCATTGTGCCTTTTCTATTTAATTCCGATGCAATTTCTGTGTTTCATCGTCAATAAGATGGTCAGAGGGATACAGTAAACCTGAAGTGAAGCATCGGACTTTATAATTAGTGTCAGATGAATGGTTCAAAACATAGACAGTAAGAAGAGACAGTTTTCTTGTACATAAGTCGGCATTGTTCATTTTGTATTAAATCCGATGCAATTTCTGTGTTTCATCGTCAATAAGAAGGTCAGAGGGATACAGTAAACCTGAAGTGAAGCATCGGAATCTATAACTTGTGTCTCAGGAATGGTTCAAAACATAGGCAGTAAGAAGAGTCAGTTTTCTTGTACTTAAGTCGACATTGCGCCATTTCTATTTAATTCCGTTGCAATTTCTGTGTTTCATCGTCAATAAGAGGGTCAGAGGGATACAGTAAACCTGAGGTGTAGTATCGGAATCTATAACTAGTGTCACAGGAATGGTTGAAACCATAGACAGTAAGAACAGTCATTTTTCTTGTACTTAAGTCGGCATTGTGCCTTTTCTATTTAATTCCGATGCAATTTCTGTGTTTCATCGTCAATAAGATGGTCAGAGGGATACAGTAAACCTGAAGTGAAGCATCGGTATCTATATTTAGTGTCACAGGAATGGTTCAAACATAAACAGTAAGAAGAGTCAGTTTTCTTGTACATAAGTCGGCATTGTGCCTTTTGTATTTAATTCCGATGCAATTTCTGTGTTTCATCTTCAATAAGAAGGTCAGAGGGATACAGTAAACCTGAAGTGAAGCATCGGACTTTATAATTAGTGTCAGATGAATGGTTCAAAACATAGACGGTAAGAAGAGACAGTTTTCTTGTACTTAAGTCGGCATTGTTCCTTTTGTATTAAATCCGATGCCATTTCTGTGTTTCATCGTCAATAAGACGGTCAGAGGGATACAGTAAACCTGAGGTGTAGTATCGGAATCTATAACTAGTGTCACAGGAATGGTTCAAATCATAGACAGTAAGAAGAGTCATTTTTCTTGTACTTAAGTCGGCATTGTGCCTTTTGTATTTACTTCCAAAGCAATTTCTGTGATTCATTGTCAATAAGAAGGTCAGAGGGATACAGTAAACCTGGAGTAAAGCATCGGAATCTGTAACTAGTGTCACATGAATGATTCAAACATAGACAGTAAGAAGAGTCAGTTTTCTTGTACTTATGTCGGCATTGTGCCTTTTGTATTTAATTCCCATGCAATTTCTGTGTTTCATCGTCAATAAGAAGGCCAGAGAGATACAGTAAACCTGACGTGAAGCATTTAAATTTATAACTAGTGTCACAGGAATGGTTCAAAACATAGACAGTAAGAAGAGTCAGTTTTCTTGTACTTAAGTCGGCATTGTGCCTTTTGTATTTAATTCCGATGCAATTTCTGTGTTTCATCGTCAATAAGAAGGTCAGAGGGATACAGTAAACCTGAAGTGAAGCATCGGACCCTTTAACTAGTGTCACATCAATGGTACAAACGTAAACAGTAAGAAGAGTCAGTTTTCATGTACATAAGACGGCATTGTGCCTTTTGTATTTAATTCCGATGCAATTTCTGTGTTTCATCGTCAATAAGAAGGTCAGAGGGATACAGTAAACCTGAAGTGAAGCATCGGACTCTATAATTAGTGTCAGAAGAATGGTTCAAAACATAGAGATTAAGAAGTGTCAGTTTTCTTGTACTTAAGTGGGCATTGTGACTTTTGTATTTAATTCCGATGCAATTTCTGTGTTTCATCGTCAATAAGAAGGTCAGAGGGATACAGTAAACCTGAAGTTAAGCATCCGAATCTATAACTAGTGTCACAGGAATGGTTCAAACATAGACAGTAAGAAGAGTCAGTTTTCTTGTACTTAAGTCGGCATTGTGCCTTTTGTATATAATTCCGACGCAATTTCTGTGTTTCATCGTCAATAAGAAGGTCAGAGGGGACAGTAAACCTGAAGTGAAGCTTCGGAATCTATAACTAGTGTCACAGGTATGGTTCAATGCATAGACTGTATGAAGAGTCAGTTTTCTTGTACTTAAGTCGGCATTGTGCCTTTTGTATTTAACTCCGATGCAATTTCTTTGTTTCATCGTCAATAAGAAGGTAAGAGGGATACAGTAAACCTGAAGTGAAGCATCGGAATCTATAACTAGTGTCACAGGAATGGTTCAAAACATAGACAGTAAGAAGAGTCAGTTTTCTTGTACTTAAGTCGGCATTCTGCCTTTTGTATTTAATTCCGATGCAATTTCTGTGTTTCATCGTCAATAAGAAGGTCAGAGGGATACAGTAAACCTGAAGTGAAGCATCCGAATCTATAACTAGTGTCACAGAAATGGTTCAAACATAGACAGTAAGAAGAGTCAGTTTTCTTGTACTTAAGTCGGCATTGTGCCTTTTGTATTTAATTCCGACGCAATTTCTGTGTTTCATCGTCAATAAGAAGGTCAGAGGGATACAGTAAACCTGAAGTGAAGCATCGGACTATTTAACTAGTGTCACATCAATGGTTCAAACATAAACAGTAAGAAGAGTCAGTTTTCTTGTACATAAGTCGGCATTGTGCCTTTTGTATTTAATTCCGATGCAATTTCTGTGTTTCATCGTCAATAAGAAGGTCAGAGGGATACAGTAAACCTGAAGTGAAGCATCGGACTCTATAATTAGTGTCAGAAGAATGGTTCAAAACATAGACAGTAAGAAGTGTCAGTTTTCTTGTACTTAAGTGGGCATTGTGACTTTTGCATTTAATTCCGATGCAATTTCTGTGTTTCATCGTCAATAAGAAGGTCAGAGGGATACAGTAAACCTGAAGTTAAGCATCGGAATCTGTAACTAGTGTCACATGAATGGTTCAAAACATAGACAGTAAGAAGAATCAGATCTCTTGTATCTAAGTCGGCATTGTGCCTTTTGTATTTAATTCCGATGCAATTTCTGTGTTTCATCGGCAATGTGAAGGTCAGAGGGATACAGTAAACCTGGAGTAAAGCATCGGAATCTATAACTAGTGTCACATGAATGATTCAAACATAGACAGTAAGAAGACTCAGTTTTCTTGTACTTAAGTCGGCATTGTGCCTTTTGTATTTAATTCCCATGCAATTTCTGTGTTTCATCGTCAATAAGAAAGTCAGAGGGATACAGTAATCCTGAAGTGAAGCATCAGAATCTATAACTGGTGTCACAGGAATGGTTCAAATCATAGACAGTAAGAAGAGTCAGTTTTCTTGTACTTAAGTCAGCATTGTGCCTTTTGTATTTAATTCCGATACAATTTCTGTGTTTCATCGTCAATAAGAAGGTCAGAGGGATACCGTAAACCTGAAGTGAAGCATCGGAATCAATAACTAGTGTCACAGGAATAGATCAAAATATAGACAGTAAGAAGGGTCAGTTTTCTTTTACTTAAGTCGGCATTGTGCTTTTGTATTTAATTCCGATGCAATTTCTGTGTTTCATCGTCAATAAGAAGGCCAGAGAGATACAGTAAACCTGACGTGAAGCATTTGAATCTATAGCTAGTGTCACAGGAATGGTTCAAAACATAGACAGTAAGAAGAGTCAGTTTTCTTGTACTTAAGTCGGCATTGTGCCTTTTGTATTTAATTCCGATGCAATTTCTGTGTTTCATCGTCAATAAGAACGTCAGAGGAATACAGTAAACCTGAAGTGAAGCATCGGCATCTATAACTAGTGTCACAGGAATGGTTAAAAGCATAGACAGTAAGAAGAGTCAGTTTTCTTGTACTTAAGTCGTCATTGAGATATTTGTATTTAATTCCGATGCAATATCTGTGTTTCATCGCCAATAAGAAGGTCAGAGGGATACAGTAAACCTGAAGTGAAGCTTCGGAATCTATAACTAGTGTCACAGGAATGGTTCAATGCATAGACTGTATGAAGAGTCAGTTTTCTTGTACTTAAGTCGGCATTGTGCCTTTTGTATTTAACTCCGATGCAATTTCTTTGTTTCATCGTCAATAGGAAGGTAAGAGGGATACAGTAAATCTGAAGTGAAGCATCGGAATCTATAACTAGTGTCACAGGAATGGTTCAAAACATAGACAGTAAGAAGAGTCAGTTTTCTTGTACTTAAGTCCGCATTCTGCCTTTTGTATTTAATTCCGATGCAATTTCTGTGTTTCATCGTCAATAAGAAGGTCAGAGGGATACAGTAAACCTGAAGTGAAGCATTCGAATCTATAACTAGTGTCACAGGAATGGTTCAAACATAGACAGTAAGAAGAGTCCATTTTCTTGTACTTAAGTCGTCATTGTGCCTTTTGTATTTAATTCCGACGCAATTTCTGTGTTTCATCGTCAATAAGAAGGTCAGAGGGATACAGTAAACCTGAAGTGAAGCATCGGACTCTATAATTAGTGTCAGAAAAATGGTTCAAAACATAGACAGAAAGAAGTGTCAGTTCTCTTGTATCTAAGTCGGCATTGTGCCTTTTGTATTTAATTCCGATGTAATTTCTGTGTTTCATCGGCAATATGAAGGTCAGAGGGATACAGTAAACCTGAACTGAAGCATCGGAATCCATAACTAGTGTCACAGGAATGGTTCAAAACATAGACAGTAAGAAGAGTCAGTTTTCTTGTACTTAAGTCGGCATTGTGCCTTTTCTATATAATTCCGATGCAATTTCTGTGTTTCATCGTCAACAAGAAGGTCAGAGGGATACAGTAATCCTGAAGTGAAGCATCGGAATCCATAACTACTGTCACAGTAATGGTTCAAAACATAGACAGTAAGAAGAGTCAGTCTTCTTGTACTTAAGTCGGCATTTTGCCTTTTGTATTTAACTCCGATGCATTTTCTGTGTCCAACGTCAATACGAAGGTCAGAGGGATACAGTAAACCTGAAGTGAAGCATCGGAATCTATGTTTAGTGACACAGGAATGTTTCAAAACATAGACAGTAAGAAGAGTCAGTTTTCTTGAACTTAAGTCGGCATTGTGCCTATTCTATTTAATTCCGATTCATTTTCTGTGTGTCATCGTCAATAAGAAGGTCAGAGGGATACAGTAAACCTGGAGTAAAGCATCGAAATCTATAACTAGTGTCACATGAATGGTTCAAACATAGACAGTAAGAAGAGTCAGTTCTCTTGTACTTAAGTCGGCATTGTGCCTTTTGTATTTAATTCCCATGCAATTTCTGTGTTTCATCGTCAATAAGAAGGTCAGAGGGATACAGTAATTCTGAAGTCAAGCATCGGAATCTATAACTAGTGTCACAGGAATGGTTCAAATCATAGACAGTAAGAAGAGTCAGTTTTCTTGTACTTAAGTCAGCGTTGTGCCTTTTGTATTTTATTTCGATACAATTTCTGTTATTCATCATCAATAAGAAGGTCAGTGGGATACCGTAAACCTGAAGTGAAGCATCGGAATCTATAACTAGTGTCACAGGAATAGTTCAAAACATAGGCAGTAAGAAGAGTCAGTTTTCTTGCACTTAAGTCGCCATTGTGCCTTTTGTATTTAAGTCCGATGCAATTTCAGTGTTTCATCGTCAATAAGAAGGTCAGAGGGATACAGTAAACCTGACGTGAAGCATTTGAATCTATAACTAGTGTCACAGGAATGGTTCAAAACATAGACAGTAAGAAGAGTCAGTTTCCTTGTACTTAATTCGGCATTGTGCCTTTTGTATTTAATTCCGATGCAATTTCTGTGTTTCATCGTCAATAAGATCGTCAGAGGAATACAGTAAACCTGAAGCGAAGCATCGACATCTATAACTAGTGTCACAGGAATGCTTCAAAACAAAGACAGTAAGAAGAGTCAGTTTTCTTGCACTTAAGTCGTCATTGAGCCATTTGTATTTAATTCCGATGCAATATCTGTGTTTCATAGCCAATAAGAAGGTCAGAGGGATACAGTAAATCTGAAGTGAAGCTTCGGAATCTATAACTAGTGTCAGGGGAATGGTTCAATGCATAGACTGTATGAAGAGTCAGTTTTCTTGTACTTAAGTCGGCATTGTGCCTTTTGTATTTAACTCCGATGCAATTTCCTTGTTTCGTCGTCAATACGAAGGTCAGAGGGATACAGTAAACCTGAAGTGAAGCATCGGAATCTATAACTAGTGTCTCAGGAATGGTTCAAAACATAGGCAGTAAGAAGAGTCATTTTTCATGTACTTAAGTCGACATTGTGCCATTTCTATTTAATTCCGTTGCAATTTCTGTGTTTCATCGTCAATAAGAGGGTCAGAGGGATACAGTAAACCTGAGGTGTAGTATCGGAATCTATAACTAGTGTCACAGGAATGGTTCAAATCATAGACAGTAAGAAGAGTCATTTTTCTTGTACTTAAGTCGGCATTGTGCCTTTTCTATTTAATTCCGATGCAATTTCTGTGTTTCATCGTCAATAAGATGGTCAAAGGGATACAGTAAACCTGAAGTGAAGCATCGGACTTTATAATTAGTGTAGGATGAATGGTTCAAATCATAGACGGTGAGAAGAGACAGTTTTCTTGTACTTAAGTCGGCATTGTTCCTTTTGTATTAAATCCGATGCAAATTCTGTGTTTCATCGTCAATAAGAAGGTCAGAGGGATACAGTAAACCTGAAGTGAAGCATCGGAGTCTATAACTAGTGTCTCAGGAATGGTTCAAAACATAGGCAGTAAGAAGAATCAGTTTTCTTATACTTCAGTCGGCATTGTGCCTTTTGTATTTATTTCCAAAGCAATTTCTGTGATTCATCGTCAATAAGAAGGTCAGAGGGATACAGTAAACCTGGAGTAAAGCATCGGAATCTATAACTAGTGTCACATGAATGATTCAAACATAGACAGTAAGAAGAGTCAGTTTTCTTGTACTTAAGTCGGCATTGTGCCTTTTGTATTTAATTCCCATGCAATTTCTGTGTTTCATCGTCAATAAGAAGGTCAGAGGGATACAGTAATCCTGAAGTAAAGCATCAGAATCTATAACTGGTGTCACAGGAATGATTCAAATCATAGACAGTAAGAAGAGTCAGTTTTCTTGTACTTAAGTCAGCATTGTGCCTTTTGTATTTAATTCCGATACAAATTCTGTGTTTCATCGTCAATAAGAAGGTCAGAGGGATACCGTAAACCTGAAGTGAAGCATCGGAATCAATAACTAGTGTCACAGGAATAGATCAAAATATAGACAGTAAGAAGGGTCAGTTTTCTTTTACTTAAGTCGGCATTGTGCCTTTTGTATTTAATTCCGATGCAATTTCTGTGTTTCATCGTCAATAAGAAGGCCAGAGAGATACAGTAAACCTGACGTGAAGCATTTAAATCTATAACTAGTGTCACAGGAATGGTTCAAGACATAGACAGTAAGAAGAGTCAGTTTTCTTGTACTTAAGTCGGCATTGTGCCTTTTGTATTTAATTCCGACGCAATTTCTGTGTTTCATCGTCAATAAGAACGTCAGAGGGATACAGTAAACCTGAAGTGAAGCATCGGAATCTATAACTAGTGTCACAGGAATGGTTCAATGCATAGACTGTATGAAGAGTCAGTTTTCTTGTACTTATGTCGGCATTGTGCCTTTTGTGTTTAATTCCGATGCAATTTCTGTGTTTCATCGTCAATAAGAAGGTCAGAGGGATACAGCAAACCTGAAGTGAAGCATCCGAATCTATAACTAGTGTCACAGGAATGGTTCAAACATAGACAGTAAGAAGAGTCAGTTTTCTTGTACTTAAGTCGGCATTGTGCCTTTTGTATTTAATTCCGACGCAATTTCTGTGTTTCATCGTCAATAAGAAGGTCAGAGGGATACAGTAAACCTGAAGTGAAGCATCGGACTCTTTAACTAGTGTCACATCAATGGTTCAAACATAAACAGTAAGAAGAGTCAGTTTTCTTGTACATAAGTCGGCATTGTGCCTTTTGTATTTAATTCCGATGCAATTTCTGTGTTTCATCGTCAATAAGAAGGTCAGAGGGATACAGTAAACCTGAAGTTAAGCATCGGAATCTATAACTAGTGTCACATGAATGGTTCAAAACATAGACAGTAAGAAGAGTCAGATCTCTTGTATCTAAGTCGGCATTGTGCCTTTTGTATTTAATTCCGATGCAATTTCTGTGTTTCATCGGCAATATGAAGGTCAGAGGGATATAGTAAACCTGAAGTGAAGCATCGGAATCTATAACTAGTGTCACAGGAATGGTTCAAAACATAGACAGTAAGAAGAGTCAGTTTTCTTGTACTTATGTCGGCATTGTGCCTTTTGTTTTTAATTCCGATGCAATTTCTGTGTTTCATCGTCAATAAGAAGGTCAGAGGGATACAGTAAAGCTGAAGTGAAGCATCGAAATCTATAACTAGTGTCACAGGAACGGTTCAAAACATAGACAGTAAGAAGAGTCAGTTTTCAGTACTTAAGTCGGCATTGTTCCTTTTGTATTAAATCCCATGCAATTTCTGTGTTTCATCGTCAATAAGAAGGTCAGAGGGAAACAGTAAACCTGAAGTGAAGCATCGGAATCTATAACTAGTGTCACAGGAATGGTTCAAATCATAGACAGTAAGAAGAGTCAGTTTTCTTGTACTTAAGTCGGCATTGTGCCTTTTCTATTTAATTCCGATGCAATTTCTGTGTTTCATCGTCAATACGATGGTCAGAGGGATACAGTAAACCTGAAGTGAAGCATCGGTATCTATATTTAGTGTCACAGGAATGTTTCAAAGATAGACAGTAAGAAGAGTCAGTTTTCTTGAACTTAAGTCGGCATTGTGCCTTTTCTATTTAATTCCGATTAAATTTCTGTGTTTCATCGTCATTAAGAAGGTCAGAGGGATACAGTAAACCTGAAGTGAAGCATCGGAATCTATAACTAGTGTCACAGGAATGGTTCAAAACATAGACAGTAAGAAGAGTCAATTTTCTTGTACTTAAGTCGACATTGTTCCTTTTCGATTTAATTCCAATGCAATTTCTATGTTGCATCGTCAATAAGAAGGTCAGAGGGATACAGTAAACCTGAAGTGAAGCATCGGAACCTATAACTAGTGTCACAGGAATGGTTCAAAACATAGACAGTAAGAAGAGTCAGTTTTGTTGTACTTCAGTCTTCATTGTGCCTTTTGTATTTACTTCCAAAGCAATTTCTGTGATTCATCGTCAATAAGAAGGTCAGAGGGATACAGTAAACCTGGAGTAAAGCATCGGAATCTATAACTAGTGTCACATGAATGATTCAAACATAGACAGTAAGAAGACTCAGTTTTCTTGTACTTAAGTCGGCATTGTGCCTTTTGTGTTTAATTCCCATGCAATTTCTGTGTTTCATCGTCAATAAGAAAGTCAGAGGGATACAGTAATCCTGAAGTGAAGCATCAGAATCTATAACTGGTGTCACAGGAATGGTTCAAATCATAGACAGAAAGAAGAGTCAGTTTTCTTGTACTTAAGTCAGCATTGTGCCTTTTGTATTTAATTCCGATACAATTTCTGTGTTTCATCGTCAATAAGAAGGTCAGAGGGATACCGTAAACCTGAAGTGAAGCATCGGAATCAATAACTAGTGTCACAGGAATAGATCAAAATATAGACAGGAAGAAGGGTCAGTTTTCTTTTACTTAAGTCGGCATTGTGCTTTTGTATTTAATTCCGATGCAATTTCTGTGTTTCATCGTCAATAAGAAGGCCAGAGAGATACAGTAAACCTGCCGTGAAGCATTTGAATCTATAACTAGTGTCACAGGAATGGTTCAAAACATAGACAGAAAGAAGAGTCAGTTTTCTTGTACTTAAGTCGGCATTGTGCCTTTTGTATTTAATTCCGATGCAATTTCTGTGTTTCATCGTCAATAAGAACGTCAGAGGAATACAGTAAAGCTGAAGTGAAGCTTCGGAATCTATAACTAGTGTCACAGGAATGGTTAAATGCATAGACTGTATGAAGAGTCAGTTTTCTTGTACTTAAGTCGGCATTGTGCCTTTTGTATTTAACTCCGATGCAATTTCTTTGTTTCATCGTCAATAAGAAGGTAAGAGGGATACAGTAAATCTGAAGTGGAGCATCGGAATCTATAACTAGTGTCACAGGAATGGTTCAAAAACATAGACAGTAAGGAGAGTCAGTTTTCTTTTACTTAAGTCGGCATTCTGCCTTTTGTATTTAATTCCGATGCAATTTCTGTGTTTCATCGTCAATAAGAAGGTCAGAGGGATACAGTAAACCTGAAGTGAAGCATCCGAATCTATAACTAGTGTCACAGGAATTATTCAAACATAGACAGTAAGAAGAGTCAGTTTTCTTGTACTTAAGTCGGCATTGTGCCTTTTGTATTTAATTCCGACGCAATTTCTGTGTTTCATCGTCAATAAGAAGGTCAGAGGGATACAGTAAACCTGAAGTGAAGCATCGGACTCTTTAACTAGTGTCACATCAATGGTTCAAACGTAAAAAGTAAGAAGAATCAGTTTTCTTGTACATAAGTCGGCATTGTGCCTTTTGTACTTAATTCCGAAGCAATTTCTGTGTTTCATCGTCAATAAGGAGGTCAGAGGGATACAGTAAACCTGAAGTGAAGCATCGGACTCTATAATTAGTGTCAGAAGAATGGTTCAAAACATAGACAGTAAGAAGTGTCAGTTTTCATGTACTTAGGTGGGCATTGTGACTTTTGTATTTAATTCCGATGCAATTTCTGTGTTTCATCGTCAATAAGAAGGTCAGAGGGATACAGTAAACCTGAGGTGTAGTATCGGAATCTATAACTAGTGTCACAGGAATGGTTCAAAACATAGAGAGTAAGAAGAGTCAGTTTTCTTGAACTTAAGCCGGCAATGTGCCTTTTCTATTTAATTCCGATTAAATTTCTGTGTTTCATCGTCAATAAGAAGGTGAGAGGGATACAGTAAACCTGAAGTGAAGCATCGGAATCTATAACTATTGTCACAGGAATGTTTCAAAACATAGACAGTAAGAAGAGTTAATTTTCTTGTACTTAAGTCGGCATTGTTCCTTTTCTATTTAATTCCAATGCAATTTCTAAGTTGCATAGTCAATACGAAGGTCAGAGGGATACAGTAAACCTGAAGTGATGCATCGGAATCTATAACTAGTGTCACAGGAATTGTTCAAAACATAGACAGTAAGAAGAGTGAGTTTTCTTGTACTTCAGTCGGAATTGTGCCTTTTGTATTTACTTCCAAAGCAATTTCTGTGATTAATCGTCAATAAGAAGGTCAGAGGGATACAGTAATTCTGAAGTGAAGATCAGAATCTATAACTAGTGTCACAGGAATGGTTCAAATCATAGACAGTAAGAATAGTCAGTTTTCTTCTACTTAAGTCAGCGTTGTGCCTTTTGTATTTAATTCCGAAACAATTTCTGTGATTCATCGTCAATAAGAAGGTCAGAGGGATACCGTAAACCTGAAGTGAAGCATCGGAATCTATAACTAGTGTCACTGGAATGGTTCAAACATAGACAGTAAGAAGAGTCAGTTTTCTCGTACTTAAGTCGTCATTGTGCCTTTTGTATTTAACTCCGATGCAATTTCTGTGTTTCATCGTCAATAAGAAGGTCAGAGGGATACTGTAAACCTGAAGTGAAGCAACGGAATTGATAACTAGTGTCACAGGAATGGTTCGAAACATAGGCAGTAAGAAGAGTCAGTTTTCTTGTACTTAAGTCGGCATTGTGCCTTTTGTATTTAATTCCGAAGCAATTTCTGTGTTTCATCGTCAATAAGAAGGTGAGAGGGATACAGTAATCCTGATGTGAAGCATCGAATCTATAACTAGTGTCACAGGAATGGTTCAAAGCATAGACAGTAAGAAGAGTCAGTTTTCTTGTACTTAAGTCGGCATTGTGCCTTTTCTATTTAATTCCGATGCCATTTCTGTGTTTCAACGTCAATAAGAAAGTCGGAGGGATACAGTAAAAATGAAGTGAAGCATCGGAATCTATAACTAGTGTCACAGGAATGGTTCAAAGCATAGGCAGTAATAAGAGTCAGTTTTCTTGTACTTCAGTCGGCATTGTGCCATTTGTTTTAAATTCCGATGCAATATCTGTGTTTCATCGTCAATAAGAAGGTCAGAGGGATACAGTAAACCTGAAGTGAAGCATCGGAAACAATAACTAGTGTCACAGGAATGGATGAAAACATAGACTGTATGAAGAGTCAGTTTTCTTGTACTTATGTCGGCATTGTGCCTTTTGTATTTAACTCCGATGCAATTTCTGTGTTTCATCGTCAATAAGAAGGTCAGAGGGATACAGTAAACCTGAAGTGAAGCATCGGAATCTATAACTAGTGTCACAGGAATGGTTCAAAACATAGACAGTAAGAAGAGTCAGTTCTCTTGTACTTAAGTCGGCATTGTGCCTTTTGTATTTAATTCCGATGCAATTTCTGTGTTTCATCGTCAATAAGAAGGTCAGAAGGATACAGTAAACCTGAATTGAAGCATCGGTTTCTATAACTAGTGTCAGATGAATGGTTCAAATCATTGACAGTAAGAAGAGTCAGTTTTCTTGTACTTAAGTCGGCATTGTGCCTTTTGTATTTAATTCCGATGCAATTTCTGTGTTTCATCGTCAATAAGAAGGTCAGAGGCATACAGTAAACCTGAAGTGAAGCATCGGAATCTATAACAAGTGTCTCAGGAATGGTTCAACCCATAGACAGTAAGAAGAGTCAGTTTTCTTGTACTTAAGTCGACATTGTGCCATTTGTATATAATTCGGATGCAATTTCAGTGTTTCAACGTCAATAAGAAGGTCAGACGGATACAGTAAACCTGAAGTGAAGCATCGGAATCTATAACTAGTGTCACAGGAATGGTTCAAAACATAGACAGTTACAAGAGTCAGTTTTCTTGTACGTAAGGCGGCATTATGCCTTTTGTAATTCATTCCGATGAAATTTCTGTGTTTCATCGTCAATAAGAAGGTCTGAAGGATACAGTAAACCTGAAGTGAAGCATCGAATGTATAACTAGTGTCACAGGAATGGTTCAAAGCATAGACAGTAAGAAGAGTCAGTTTTCTTGTACTGACGTCGGCATTGTGCCTTTTCCATCTAATTCATATGCAATTTCTGTGTTTCATCGTCAATAAGAAAGTCAGAGGGATACAGTAAAAATGAAGCGAAGCATCGGAATCTATAACTAGTGCCACAGGAATGGTTCAAAACATAGACAGTAAGAAGAGTCAGTTTTCTTGTACTTATGTCGGCATTTTGCCTTTTGTATTTAACTCCGATGCAATTTCTGTGTTTCATCCTCAATAAGAAGGTCAGAGGGATACAGTAAACCTCAAGTGAAGCATCGGAAACTATAACTAGTGTCACAGGAAT
This sequence comes from Schistocerca piceifrons, assembly GCF_021461385.2. Taxonomy (NCBI): domain Eukaryota; kingdom Metazoa; phylum Arthropoda; class Insecta; order Orthoptera; family Acrididae; genus Schistocerca; species Schistocerca piceifrons. The sequence goes on from NW_025728705.1 coordinate 199,008, forward strand.
AGTTCAAAACATAGGCAGTAAGAAAAGTCAGTTTTCTTGTACTTAAGTCGGCATTCTGCCTTTTGTATTTAATTCCGATGCAATTTCTGTGTTTCATCGTCAATAAGAAGCTCAGAGGGATACAGTAAACCTGAAGTGAAGCATCGGAATCTATAGCTAGTGTCACAGGAATGGTTCAATCATAGACAGTAAGAAGAGTCAGTTTTCTTGTACTTAAGTCGGCATTGTGACTTTTGTATTTAATTCCGATGCAATATCTGTCTTTCATCGTCAATAAGAAGGTCAGAGGGATACAGTAAACCTGAGGTGAAGTTTCGGAATCTATAACTAGTGTCACAGGAGTGGTTCAAAACATAGACAGTAAGAAGAGTCAGTTTTCTTGTACTTAAGTCGGCATTGTGCCTTTCTTATTTAATTCCGATGCAATTTCTGTGTTTCATCGTCAATAAGAAGATCGGAGGGATACAGTAAACCTGAAGTGAAGCATCAGAATTTATAACTAGTGTCACAGGAATGGTTCAAAATATAGACAGTAAGAAGAGTCAGTTTTCTTGTACTTAAGTCGGCATTGTGCCTTTTGTATTTAATTCCGATGAAATATCTGTGTTTCATCGTCAATAAGAAGGTCAGATTGATACAGAAAACCTGAAATGAACCATCGAATCTATAACTAGTGTCACAGGAATGGTTCAAAGCATAGACTGTAAGAAGAGTCAGTTTTCTTGTACTTAAGTCGGCGTTGTGCATTTTCTATTTACTTCCGAAGCAATTTATGTGTTTAATCGTCAATAAGAAAGTCAGAGGGATACAGTAAAAATGAAGTGAAGCATCGAAATCTATAACTAGTGTCACAGGAATGGTTCAAATCATAGACAGTAAGAAGAGTCAGTTTTCTTGTCCTTAAGTCGGCATTGTGCCTTTTGTATTTAATTACGATGAAATTTCTGTGTTTCATCGTCAATAAGAAGGTCAGAGGGATACAGTAATCCTGAAGTGAAGCATCGAATCTATAACTAGTGTCACAGGAATGGTTCAAAGCATAGAAAGTAAGAAGAGTCAGTTTTCTTGTACTTAAGTCGGGATTGTGCCTTTTCTATTTAATTCCGATGCAATTTCTGTAATTCATCGTCAATAAGAAAGTCAGAGGGATACAGTAAAAATGAAGTGAAGCATCGGAATCTATAACTAGTGTCATATGAATGGTTCAAAACGTAGACAGTAAGATGAGTCAGTTTTCTTGTACTGAAGTCGGCATTGTGCGTTTTGTATTTAACTCCGATGCAATTTCTGTGTTTCATCGTCAATAACAAGGTCAGAGGGATACTGTAAACCTGAAGTGAAGCAACGGAATTGATAACTAGTGTCACAGGAATGGTTCAAAACATAGGCAGTAAGAAGAGTCAGTTTTCTTGTACTTAAGTCGGCATTGTGCCTTTTGTATTTAATTCCGAAGCAATTTCTGTGTTTCATCGTCAATAAGAAGGTCAGAGGGATACAGTAATCCTGAAGTGAAGCATCGTATCTATAACTAGTGACACAGGAATGGTTCAAAGCATAGACAGTAAGAGGAGTCAGTTTTCTTGTACTTAAGTCGGCATTGTGCCTGTTCTATTTAATTCCGATGCCATTTCTGTGTTTCATCGTCAATAAGAAAGTCGGAGGGATACAGTAAAAATGAAGTGAAGCATCGGAATCTATAACTAGTGTCACAGGAATGGTTGAAGGCATAGGCAGTAATAAGAGTCAGTTTTCTTGTACTTCAGTCGGCATTGTGCCTTTTGTATTTAATTCCGATGCAATTTCTGTGTTTCATCGTCAATAAGAAGGTCAGAGGGATACAGTAAACCTGAAGTGAAGCATCGGAATCTATAGCTAGTGTCACAGGAATGGTTCAATCATAGACAGTAAGAAGAGTCAGTTTTCTTGTACTTAAGTCGGCATTGTGCCTTTTGTATTTAATTCCGATGAAATATCTGTGTTTCATCGTCAATAAGAAGGTCAGAGGGATACAGTAAACTTGAAGTGAACCATCGAATCTCTAACTAGTGTCACAGGAATGGTTCTAAGCATAGACAGTAAGAAGAATCAGTTTTCTTGTACTTAAGTCGGCGTTGTGCCTTTTCTATTTATTTCCGATGCTATTTATGTGTTTAATCGTCAATAAGAAAGTCAGAGGGATACAGTAAAAATGAAGTGAAGCTTCGGAATCTATAACTAGTGTCACAGGAATAGTTCAAAACATAGACAGTAAGAAGAGTCAGTTTTCTTGTACTTAAGTCGGCATTGTGCCTTTTGTATTTAACTCCGATGCAATTTCTGTGTTTCATCGTCAATAATAAGGTCGGAGGGATACTGTAAACCTGAAGTGAAGCAACGGAATTGATAACTAGTGTCACAGGAATGGTTCAAAACATAGGCAGTTAAAAGAGTCAGTTTTCTTGTACTTAAGTCGGCATTGTGACTCTTGTATTTAATTCCGATGCAATTTCTGTGTTTCATCGTCAATAAGAAGGTCAGAGGGATACAGTAATCCTGAAGTGAAGCATCGAATCTATAACTAGTGTCACAGGAATGGTTCAAAGCATAGACAGTAAGAAGAGTCAGTTATCTTGTACTTAAGTCGGCATTGTGCCTTTTCTATTTAATTCCGATGCCATTTCTGTGTTTCATCGTCAATAAGAAAGTCGGAGGGATACAGTAAAAATGAAGTGAAGCATCGGAATCTATAACTAGTGTCACAGGAATGCTTCAAAACATAGGCAGTAAGAGGAGTCAGTTTTCTTGTACTTCAGTCGGCATTGTGCCTTTTGTATTTAATTCCGATGCAATTTCTGTGTTTCATCGTCAATAAGAAAGTGAGAGGGATACAGTAAACCTGAAGTAAGCATCGGAATCTATAACTAGTGTCACAGGAATGGTTCAAAACATACGCAGTAAGAAGAGTCAGTTTTCTTGTACTTCAGTCGGCATTGTGCCTTTTGTATTTAATTCCAATGAAATTTCTGTGTTTCATCGTCAATAAGAAGGTCAGAGGGATACAGTAAACCTGACGTGAAGCATCGAATCGAAAACTAGTGTCACAGGAATGGTTCAAAGCATAGACAGTAAGAAGAGTCAGTTTTCTTGTACTTAAGTCGGCATTGTGCCTTTTCTATTTAATTCCGATGCCATTTCTGTGTTTCATCGTCAATAAGAAAGTCGGATGGATGCAGTAAAAATGAAGTGAAGCATCGGAATCTATAACTAGTGTCACAGGAATGGTTCAAAACATAGGCAGTAAGAAGAGTCAGTTTCCTTGTACTTCAGTCGGCACTGTGCCTTTTGTATTTAATTCCGATGCAATTTCTGTGTTTCACCGTCAATAAGAAGGTCTGAGGGATACAGTAAACCTGAAGTGATGCATCGGAATCTATAACTAGTGACACAGGAATGGTTCAATCATATACAGTAAGAAGAGTCGGTTTTCTTGTACTTAAGTCGGCATTGTGACTTTTGTATTTAATTCCGATGCAATTTCTGTGTTTCATCGTCAATAAGAAGGTCAGAGGGATACAGTAAACCTGAGGTGAAGTATTGGTAACTATAACTAGTGTCACAGGAATGGTTCAAAACATAGACAGTAAGAAGAGTCATATTTCTTGTACATAAGTCGGCATTGTACCTTTCCTATTTAATTCCGAGGCAATTTCTGTATTTCATCGTCAATAAGAAGGTCAGAGGGATACAGTAAAACTGAAGTGAAGCATCGGAATCTATAACTAGTGTCACAGGAATGGTTCAAAACATAGACAGTAAGAAGTGTCAGTTTTTTTGTACTTAAGTCGGCATTGTGCCTTTTGTATTTAACTCCGATGCAATTTCTGTGTTTCATCGTCAATTAGAAGGTCAGAGGGATACAGTAAACCTGAAGTGAACCATCGAATCTATAACTACTGTCACAGGAATGGTTCAAAGCATAGACAGTAAGAAGAGTCAGTTTTCTTGTACTTAAGTCGGCGTTGTGCCTTTTCTATTTATTTCCGATGCAATTTATGTGTTTAATCGTCAATAAGAAAGTCAGAGGGATACAGTAAAAATGAAGTGAAGCATCGGAATCTATAACTAGTGTCACAGGAATGGTTCAAAACATAGACAGTAAGAAGAGTCAGTTTTCTTGTTCTTAAGTCGGCATTGTGCCTTTTGTATTTAATTTCGATGAAATTTCTGTGTTTCATCGTCAATAAGAAAGTCAGAGGGATACAGTAACCCTGACGTGAAGCATCGAATCTATAACTAGTGTCACAGGTATGGTTCAAAGCATAGACAGTAAGAAGAGTCAGTTTTCTTGTACTTAAGTCGGCATTGTGCCTTTCCTATTTAATTCCGATGCAATTTCTGTGTTTCATCGTCAATCAGAAAGTCAGAGTGATACAGTAAAAATGAAGTGAAGCATCGGAATCTATAACTAGTGTCACATGAATGGTTCAAAACGTAGACAGTAAGAAGAGTCAGCTTTCTTGTACTTAAGTCGGCATTGTGCCTTTTGTATTTAACTCCGATGCAATTTTTGTGTTTCATCGTCAATAAGAAGGTCAGAGGGATACTGCAAACCTGAAGTGAAGCAACGGAATTGATAACTAGTGTCACAGGAATGGTTCAAAACATAGGCAGTAAGAAGAGTCAGTTTTCTTGTACTTAAGTCGGCATTGTGCCTTTCCTATTTAATTCCGAAGCAATTTCTGTATTTCATCGTCAATAAGAAGGTCAGAGGGATACAGTAAAATTGAAGTGAAGCATCGGAATCTATAACTAGTGTCACAGGAAAGGTTCAAAACATACGCAGTAAGAAGAGTCAGTTTTCTTGTACTTCAGTCGGCATTGTGCCTTTTGTATTTAATTCCGATGCAATTTCCATGTTTCATCGTCAATAAGAAGGTGAGAGGGATACAGTAAACCTGAAGTGATGCATCGAAATCTATAACTAGTGTCACAGGAATGGTTGAAAACATAGACTGTAAGAAGAGTCAGTTTTCTTGTACTTAAATCGGCATTGTGCCTTTCCTATTTAATTCAGATGCAATTTCTGTGTTTCATCGTCAATATGAAGGTCAGAGGGATACAGTAAACCTGAAGTGAAGCATCAGGAATCTAAAACTAGTGTCACAGAAATGGTTCAAAACATAGACAGTAAGAAGAGTAAGTTTTCTTGTACTTAAGTCGGCATTGTGCCTTTTGTATTTAATTCCGATGAAATATCTGTGTTTCATCGTCAATAAGAAGGTCAGAGGGATACAGTAAACCTGAAGTGAAGCATCGAATCTATAACTAGTGTCACAGGAATGGTTCAAAGCATAGACATTAAGAAGAGTTAGTTTTCTTGTACTTAAGTCGGCGTTGTGCCTTTTCAATTTATTTCCGATGCAATTTTTGTGTTTAATCGTCAATAAGAAAGTCAGAGGGATACAGTAAAAATGAAGTGAAGCATCGGAATCTATAACTTGTGTCACAGGAATGGTTCAAAACATAGACAATAAGAAGAGTCAGTTTCCTTGTTCTTAAGACGGCATTGTGCCTTTTGTATTTAATTCCAATGAAATTTCTGTGTTTCATCGTCAATAAGAAGGTCAGAGGGATACAGTAAACCTGAAGTGAAGCATCGAATCTATAACTAGTGTCACAGGAATGGTTCAAAGCATAGACAGTAAGAAGAGTCAGTTTTCTTGTACATAAGTCGGCATTGTGCCTTTTGTATTTAATTCCGATGCAATTTCTGTGTTTCATCGTCAATAACTAAGTCAGAGGGATACAGTAAAAATGAGGTGAAGCATCGGAATCTATAACTAGTGTCACATGAATGGTTCAAAACATAGGCAGTTAGGAGAGTCAGTTTTCTTGTACTTAAGTCGGCATTGTGCCTTTTGTATTTAACTCCGATGCAATTTCTGTGTTTCATCGTCAATAAGAAGGTCAGAGGGATACAGTAATCCTGAAGTGAAGCATCGAATCTATAACTAGTGTCACAGGAATGGTTCAAAGCATAGACAGTAAGAAGAGTCAGTTTTCTTGTACTTAAGTCGGCATTATGCCTTTTCTATTTAATTCCGATGCCATATCTGTGTTTCATCGTCAATAAGAAAGTCGGAGGGATACAGTAAAAATGAAGTGAAGCATCGGAATCTATAACTAGTGTCACAGGAATGGTTCAAAACATTGGCAGTAAGAAGAGTCAGTTTTCTTGTACTTCAGTCGGCATTGTGCCTTTTGTTTTTAATTCCGATGCAATTTCTGTGTTTCATCGTCAATAAGAAGGTCAGAGGGATACAGTAAACCTGAAGTGATGCATCGGAATCTATAACTAGTGTCACAGGAATGGCTCAATCATAGACAGTAAGAAGAGTCAGTTTTCTTGTACTTAAGTCGGCATTGTGACTTTTGTATGTAATTCCGATGCAATTTCTGTGTTTCATCGTCAATAAGAAGGTCAGAGGGATACAGTAAACCTGAGGTGAAGTATCGGTAACTATAACTAGTGTCACAAGAATGGTTCAAAACATAGACAGTAAGAAGAGTCAGTTTTCTTGTACATAAGTCGGCATTGTGCCTTTCCTATTTAATTCCGAAGCAATTTCTGTAATTCATCGTCAATAAGAAGGTCAGAGGGATACAGTAAAACTGAAGTGAAGAATCGGAATCTATAACTAGTGTCACAGGAATGGTTCAAAACATTTACAGTTTGAAGTGTCAGTTTTCTTGTACTTAAGTCGGCATTGTGCCTTTTGTATTTAACTCCTATGCAATTTCTGTGTTTCATCGTGAATTAGAAGGTCAGAGGGATACAGTAAACCTGAGGTGCAGCATCGGAATCTATAACTAGTGTCACAGGAATGGTTAAAACATAGGCAGTAAGATGAGTCAGTTTTCTTCTACTTAAGTCGGCATTGTGCCTTTTGTATTTAATTCCGATGCAATTTCTGTGTTTCATCGTCAATAAGAAGGTCAGAGGGATACAGTAACCCTGAAGTGAAGCAGCGGAATCTATAACTAGTGTCACAGGAATGGTTCAATCATAGACAGTAAGAAGAGTCAGATTTCTTGTACTTAAGTCGGCATTGTGACTTTTGTATTTAATTCCGATGCAATTTTTGTGTTTCATCGTCAATAAGAAGGTCAGAGGGATATAGTAAACCTGAGGTGAAGTATCGGAATCTATAACTACTGTCACAGGAATGGTTCAAAACATAGACTGTAAGAAGAGTCAGTTTTCTTGTACTTAAGTCGGCAATGTGCCTTTCCTATTTAATTCAGATGCAATTTCTGTGTTTCATCGTCAATATGAAGGTCAGAGGGATACAGTAAACCTGAAGTGAAGCATCGGATTCTATAACTAGTGTCACAGAAATGGTTCAAAACATAGACAGTAAGAAGAGTAAGTTTTCTTGTACTTAAGTCGGCATTGTGCGTTTTGTATTTAATTCCGATGAAATATCTGTTTTTCATCGTCAATAAGATGGTCAGAGGGATACAGTAAACCTGAAGTGAAGCATCGAATCTATAACTAGTGTCACAGGAATGGTTCAAAGCATAGACATTAAGAAGAGTTAGTTTTCTTGTACTTAAGTCGGCGTTGTGTCTTTTCAATTTATTTCCGATGCAATTTTTGTGTTTAATCGTCAATAAGAAAGTCAGAGGGATACAGTAAAAATGAAGTGAGGCATCGGAATCTATAACCTGTGTCACAGGAATGGTTCAAAACATAGACAGTAAGAAGAGTCAGTTTTCTTGTTCCTAAGTCGGCATTGTGCCTTTTGTATTTAATTACGATGAAATTTCTGTGTTTCATCGTCAATAAGAAGGTCCGAGGGATACAGTAATCCTGAAGTGAAGCATCGAATCTATAACTAGTGTCACAGGTATGGTTCAAAGCATAGACAGTAAGAAGAGTCAGTTTTCTTGTACTTAATTCGGCATTGTGCCTTTTCTATTTAATTCCGATGCAATTTCTGTGTTTCATCGTCAATAAGAAACTCAGAGTGATACAGTAAAAATGAAGTGAAGCATCGGAATCTATAACTAGTGTCACATGAATGGTTCAAAACATAGACAGTAAGAAGAGTCAGTTTTCTTGTACTTAAGTCGGCATTGTGCCTTTTGTATTTAACTCCGATGCAATTTCTGTGTTTCATCGTCAATAAGAAGGTCGGAGGGATACTGTAAACCTGAAGTGAAGCAACGGAATTGATAACTAGTGTCACAGGAATGGTTCAAAACATAGGCAGTAAGAAGAGTCAGTTTTCTTGTACTTAAGTCGGCATTGAGACTTTTGTATTTAATTCCGATGCAATTTCTGTGTTTCATCGTCAATAAGAAGGTCAGAGGGATACAGTAATCCTGAAGTGATGCATCGAATCTATAACTAGTGTCACAGGAATGGTTCAAAGCATAGACAGTAACAAGAGTCAGTTTTCTTGTACTTAAGTCGGCATTGTGCCTTTTTTTATTTAATTCCGATGCCATTTCTGTGTTTCATCGTCAATAAGAAAGTCGGAGGGATACAGTAAAAATGAAGTAAAGCATCGGAATCTATAACTAGTGTCACAGGAATGGTTCAAAACATAGGCAGTAAGAAGAGTCAGTATTCTTGTACTTCAGTCGGCATTGTGCCTTTTGTATTTAATTCCGATGCAAAATTCTGTGTTTCATCGTCAATAAGAAGGTCAGGGGGATACAGTAAACCTGAAGTGATGCATCGGAATCTATAACTAGTGTCACAGGAATGGTTCAATCATAGACAGTAAGAAGAGTCAGTTTTCTAGTACTTAAGTCGGCATTGTGACTTTTGTATTTAATTCCGACGCAATTTCTGTGTTTTCATCGTCAATAAGAAGGTCAGAGGGATACAGTAAACCTGAGGTGAAGTATCGGCAACTATAACTAGTGTCACAGGAATGGTTCAAAACATAGACAGTAAGAAGAGTCAGTTTTCTTGTACATAAGTCGGCATTGTGCCTTTCCTATTTAATTCCGAAGCAATTACTGTATTTCATCGTCAATAAGAAGGTCAGAGGGATACAGTAAAACTGACGTGAAGCATCGGAATCTATAACTAGTGTCACAGGAATGGTTCAAACATAGACAGTAAGAAGTGTCAGTTTTCTTGTACTTAAGTTGGCATTGTGCCTTCTGTATTTAACTCCTATGCAATTTCTGTGTTTCATCGTCAATTATAAGGTCAGAGGGATACAGTAAACCTGAGGTGCAGCATCGGAATCTATAACTAGTGTCATAGGAATGGTTAAAACATAGGCTGTAAGAAGAGTCAGTTTTCTTGTACTTAAGTCGACATTGTGCCTTTTGTATTTAATTCCGATGCAATTTCTGTGTTTCATCGTCAATAAGAAGGTCAGAGGGATACAGTAAACCTGAAGTGAAGCATCGGAATCTATAGCTGGTGTCACAGGAATGGTTCAATCATAGACAGTAAGAAGAGTCAGATTTCTTTTACTTAAGTCGGCATTGTGACTTTTGTATTTAATTCCGATGCAATTTCTGTGTTTCGTCGTCAATAAGAAGGTCAGAGGGGTACAGTAAACCTGAGGTGAAGTTTCGAAATCTATAACTGGAGTCACAGGAATGGTTCAAAACATAGACTGTAAGAAGAGTCAGTTTTCTTGTACTTAACTCGGCATTGAGCCTTTCCTATTTAATTCAGATGCAATTTCTGTGTTTCATAGTCAATATGAAGGTCAGAGGGATACAGTAAACCTGAAGTGAAGCATCGGAATCTATAACTAGTGTCACAGAAATGGTTCAAAACATAGACAGTAAGAAGAGTAAGTTTTCTTGTACTTAAGTCGGCATTGTGCCTTTTGTATTTAATTCCGATTTAATATCTGTTTTTCATCGTCAATAAGAAGGTCAGAGGGATACAGTAAACCTGAAGTGAAGCATCGAATCTATAACTAGTGTCACAGGAATGGTTCAAAGCATAGACATAAGAAGAGTTAGTTTTCTTGTACTTAAGTCGGCGTTGTTTTTCAATTTATTTCCGATGCAATTTTTGTATTTAATCGTTAATAAGAAAGTCAGAGGGATACAGTAAAAATGAAGTGAAGCATCGGAATCTATAACTTGTGTCACAGGAATGGTTCAAAACATAGACAGTAAGAAGAGTCAGTTTCCTTGTTCTTAAGACGGCATTGTGCCTTTTGTATTTAATTCCAATGAAATTTCTGTGTTTCATCGTCAATAAGAAGGTCAGAGGGATACAGTAAACCTGAAGTGAAGCATCGAATCTAAAACTAGTGTCACAGGAATGGTTCAAAGCATAGACAGTAAGAAGAGGTCATTTTTTTTTGTACTTAAGTCGGCATTGTGCATTTTCTATTTATTTCCGATGCAATTTATGTGTTTAATCGTCAATAAGAAAGTTAGAGGGATACAGTAAAAATGAAGTGAAGCATCGGAATCTATAATTAGTGTCACAGGAATGGTTCAAAACATAGACAGTAAGAAGAGTCAGTTTTCTTGTTCTTAAGTCGGCATTGTGCCTTTTGTATTTAATTACGATGAAATTTCTGTGTTTCATCGTCAATAAGAAGGTCAGAGGGATACAGTAATCCTGAAGTGAAGCATCGAATCTATAACTAGTGTCACAGGTATGGTTCAAAGCATAGACAGTAAGAAGAGTCAGTTTTCTTGTACTTAAGTCGGCATTGTGCCTTTTCTATTTAATTCCGATGCAATTTCTGTGTTTCATCGTCAATAAGAAAGTCAGAGTGATACAGTAAAAATGAAGTGAGGCATCGGAATCTATAACTAGTGTCACATGAATGGTTCAAAAACGTAGACAGTAAGGAGGGTCAGCTTTCTTGTACTGAAGTCGGCATTGTGCCTTTTGTATTTAACTCCGGTGCAATTTCTGTGTTTCATCGTCAATAAGAAGGTCAGAGGGATACTGTAAACCTGAAGTGAAGCAACTGAATTGATAACTAGTGTCACAGGAATGGTTCAAAACATAGGCAGTAAGAAGAGTCAGTTTTCTTGTACATAAGTCGGCATTGTGCCTTTCCTATTTAATTCCGAAGCAATTGCTGTATTTCATCGTCAATAAGAAGGTCAGAGGGATACAGTAAAACTGACGTGAAGCATCGGAATCTATAACTAGTGTCACAGGAATGGTTCAAACATAGACAGTAAGAAGTGTCAGTTTTCTTGTACTTAAGTCGGCATTGTGCCTTTTGTATTTAACTCCTATGCAATTTCTGTGTTTCATCGTCAATTAGAAGGTCAGAGGGATACAGTAAACCTGAGGTGCAGCATCGGAATCTATAACTAGTGTCATAGGAATGGTTAAAACATAGGTTGTAAGAAGAGTCAGTTTTCTTGTACTTAAGTGGACATTGTGCCTTTTGTATTTAATTCCGATGCAATTTCTGTGTTTCATCGTCAATAAGAAGGTCAGAGGGATACAGTAAACCTGAAGTGAAGCATCGGAATCTATAGCTGGTGTCACAGGAATGGTTCAATCATAGACAGTAAGAAGAGTCAGATTTCTTTTACTTAAGTCGGCATTGTGACTTTTGTATTTAATTCCGATGCAATTTCTGTGTTTCATCGTCAATAAGAAGGTCAGAGGGGTACAGTAAACCTGAGGTGAAGTATCGAAATCTATAACTGGTGTCACAGGAATGGTTCAAAACATAGACTGCAAGAATAGTCAGTTTTCTTGTACTTAAGTCGGCATTGTGCCTTTCCTATTTAATTCAGATGCAATTTCTGTGTTTCATCGTCAATATGAAGGTCAGAGGGATACAGTAAACCTGAAGTGAAGCATCGGAATCTATAACTAGTGTCACAGAAATGGTTCAAAACATAGACAGTAAGAAGAGTAAGTTTTCTTGTACTTAAGTCGGCATTGAGCCTTTTGTATTTAATTAAGATTTAATATCTGTTTTTCATCGTCAATAAGAAGGTCAGATGGATACAGTAAACCTGAAGTGAAGCATCGAATCTATAAGTAGTGTCACAGGAATGGTTCAAAGCATAGACAGTAAGAAGAGTCATTTTTTTTGTACTTAAGTCGGCATTGTGCATTTTCTATTTATTTCCGATGCAATTTATGTGTTTAATCGTCAATAAGAAAGTTAGAGGGATGCAGTAAAAATGAAGTGAAGCATCGGAATCTATAATTAGTGTCACAGGAATGGTTCAAAACATAGACAGTAAGAAGAGTCAGTTTTCTTGTTCTTAAGTCGGCATTGTGCCTTTTGTATTTAATTACGATGAAATTTCTGTGTTTCATCGTCAATAAGAAGGTCAGAGGGATACAGTAATCCTGAAGTGAAGCATCGAATCTATAACTAGTGTCACAGGTATGGTTCAAAGCATAGACAGTAAGAAGAGTCAGTTTTCTTGTACTTAAGTCGGCATTGTGCCTTTTCTATTTAATTCCGATGCAATTTCTGTGTTTCATCGTCAATAATAAAGTCAGAGTGATACAGTAAAAATGAAGTGAGGCATCGGAATCTATAACTAGTGTCACATGAATGGTTCAAAACGTAGACAGTAAGGAGGGTCAGCTTTCTTGTACTGAAGTCGGCATTGTGCCTTTTGTATTTAACTCCGGTGCAATTTCTGTGTTTCATCGTCAATAAGAAGGTCAGAGGGATACTGTAAACCTGAAGTGAAGCAACTGAATTGATAACTAGTGTCACAGGAATGGTTCAAAACATAGGCAGTAAGAAGAGTCAGTTTTCTTGTACTTAAGTCGGCATTGTGCCTTTAGTATTTAATTCCGATGCAATTTCTGTGTTTCATCGTCAGTAAGAAGGTCAGAGGGATACAGTAATCCTGAAGTGAAGCATCGAATGTATAACTAGTGCCACAGGAATGGTTCAAAGCATAGACAGTAAGAAGAGTCAGTTTTCTTGTACTTAAGTCGGCATTGTGCCTTTTCTATTTAATTCCGATGCCATATCTGTGTTTCATCGTCAATAAGAAAGTCGGAGGGATACAGTAAAAATGAAGTGAAGCATCGGAATCTATAACTAGTGTCACAGGAATGGTTCAAAACATAGACAGTAAGAAGAGTCAGTTTTCTTGTTCCTAAGTCGGCATTATGCCTTTTGTATTTAATTACGATGAAATTTCTGTGTTTCATCGTCAATAAGAAGGTCAGAGGGATACAGTAATCCTGAAGTGAAGCATCGAATCTATAACTAGTGTCACAGGTATGGTTCAAAGCATAGACAGTAAGAAGAGTCAGTTCTCTTGTACTTAATTCGGCATTGTGCCTTTTCTATTTAATTCCGATGCAATTTCTGTGTTTCATCGTCAATAAGAAACTCAGAGTGATACAGTAAAAATGAAGTGAAGCATCGGAATCTGTAACTAGTGTCACAGGAATGGTTCAAAACATAGGCAGTAAGAAGAGTCAGTTTTCTTGTACTTCAGTCGGCATTGTGCCTTTTGTATTTAATTCCGATGCAAAATTCTGTGTTTCATCGTCAATAAGAAGGTCAGAGGGATACAGTAAACCTGAAGTGATGCATCGGTATCTATAACTAGTGTCACAGGAATGGTTCAATCATAGACAGTAAGAAGAGTCAGTTTTCTAGTACTTAAGTCGGCATTGTGACTTTTGTATTTAATTCCGACGCAATTTCTGTGTTTCATCGTCAATAAGAAGGTCAGAGGGATACAGTAAACCTGAGGTGAAGTATCGGTAACTATAACTAGTGTCACAGGAATGGTTCAAAACATAGACAGTAAGAAGAGTCAGTTTTCTTGTACATAAGTCGGCATTGTGCCTTTCCTATTTAATTCCGAAGCAATTGCTGTATTTCATCGTCAATAAGAAGGTCAGAGGGATACAGTAAAACTGACGTGAAGCATCGGAATCTATAACTAGTGTCACAGGAATGGTTCAAACATAGACAGTAAGAAGTGTCAGTTTTCTTGTACTTAAGTCGGCATTGTGCCTTTTGTATTTAACTCCTATGCAATTTCTGTGTTTCATCGTCAATTAGAAGGTCAGAGGGATACAGTAAACCTGAGGTGCAGCATCGGAATCTATAACTAGTGTCATAGGAATGGTTAAAACATAGGCTGTAAGAAGAGTCAGTTTTCTTGTACTTAAGTCGACATTGTGCCTTTTGTATTTAATTCCGATGCAATTTCTGTGTTTCATCGTCAATAAGAAGGTCAGAGGGATACAGTAAACCTGAAGTGAAGCATCGGAATCTATAGCTGGTGTCACAGGAATGGTTCAATCATAGACAGTAAGAAGAGTCAGATTTCTTTTACTTAAGTCGGCATTGTGACTTTTGTATTTAATTCCGATGCAATTTCTGTGTTTCATCGTCAATAAGAAGGTCAGAGGGGTACAGTAAACCTGAGGTGAAGTATCGAAATCTATAACTGGTGTCACAGGAATGGTTCAAAACATAGACTGCAAGAATAGTCAGTTTTCTTGTACTTAAGTCGGCATTGTGCCTTTCCTATTTAATTCAGATGCAATTTCTGTGTTTCATCGTCAATATGAAGGTCAGAGGGATACAGTAAACCTGAAGTGAAGCATCGGAATCTATAACTAGTGTCACAGAAATGGTTCAAAACATAGACAGTAAGAAGAGTAAGTTTTCTTGTACTTAAGTCGGCATTGTGCCTTTTGTATTTAATTAAGATTTAATATCTGTTTTTCATCGTCAATAAGAAGGTCAGATGGATACAGTAAACCTGAAGTGAAGCATCGAATCTATAACTAGTGTCACAGGAATGGTTCAAAGCATAGACATTAAGAAGAGTTAGTTTTCTTGTACTTAAGTCGGCGTTGTGCCTTTTCAATTTCTTTCCGATGCAATTTTTTTGTTTAATCGTCAATAAGAAAGTCAGAGGGATACAGTAAAAATGAAGTGAAGCATCGGAATCTATAACTTGTGTCACAGGAATTGTTCAAAACATAGACAGTAAGAAGAGTCAGTTTCCTTGTTCTTAAGACGGCATTGTGCCTTTTGTATTTAATTCCAATGAAATTTCTGTGTTTCATCGTCAATAAGAAGGTCAGAGGGATACAGTAAAAATGAAGTGAAGCATCGGAATCTATAATTAGTGTCACAGGAATGGTTCAAAACATAGACAGTAAGAAGAGTCAGTATTCTTGTTCTTAAGTCGGCATTGTGCCTTTTGTATTTAATTACGATGAAATTTCTTTGTTTCATCGTCAATAAGAAGGTCAGAGGGATACAGTAATCCTGAAGTGAAGCATCGAATCTATAACTAGTGTCACAGGTATGGTTCAAAGCATAGACAGTAAGAAGAGTCAGTTTTCTTGTACTTAAGTCGGCATTGTGCCTTTTCTATTTAATTCCGATGCAATTTCTGTGTTTCATCGTCAATAAGAAAGTCAGAGTGATACAGTAAAAATGAAGTGCGGCATCGGAATCTATAACTAGTGTCACATGAATGGTTCAAAACGTAGACAGTAAGGAGGGTCAGCTTTCTTGTACTGAAGTCGGCATTGTGCCTTTTGTATTTAACTCCGGTGCAATTTCTGTGTTTCATCGTCAATAAGAAGGTCAGAGGGATACTGTAAACCTGAAGTGAAGCAACTGAATTGATAACTAGTGTCACAGGAATGGTTCAAAACATAGGCAGTAAGAAGAGTCAGTTTTCTTGTACTTAAGTCGGCATTGTGCCTTTAGTATTTAATTCCGATGCAATTTCTGTGTTTCATCGTCAATAAGAAGGTCAGAGGGATACAGTAATCCTGAAGTGAAGCATCGAATCTATAACAAGTGTCACAGGAATGGTTCAAAGCATAGACAGTAAGAAGAGTCAGTTTTCTTGTACTTAAGTCGGCATTGTGCCTTTTCTATTTAATTCCGATGCCATATCTGTGTTTCATCGTCAATAAGAAAGTCGGAGGGATACAGTAAAAATGAAGTGAAGCATCGGAATCTATAACTAGTGTCACAGGAATGGTTAAAACATAGGCAGTAAGATGAGTCAGTTTTCTTCTACTTAAGTCGGCATTGTGCCTTTTGTATTTAATTCCGATGCAATTTCTGTGTTTCATCGTCAATAAGAAGGTCAGAGGGATGCAGTAACCCTGAAGTGAAGCAGCGGAATCTATAACTAGTGTCACAGGAATGGTTCAATCATAGACAGTAAGAACAGTCAGATTTCTTGTACTTAAGTCGGCATTGTGACTTTTGTATTTAATTCCGATGCAATTTTTGTGTTTCATCGTCAATAAGAAGGTCAGAGGGATATAGTAAACCTGAGGTGAAGTATCGGAATCTATTACTACTGTCACAGGAATGGTTCAAAGCATAGACTGTAAGAAGAGTCAGTTTTCTTGTACTTAAGTCGGCAATGTGCCTTTCCTATTTAATTCAGATGCAATTTCTGTGTTTCATCGTCAATATGAAGGTCAGAAGGATACAGTAAACCTGAAGTGAAGTATCGGATTCTATAACTAGTGTCACAGAAATGGTTCAAAACATAGACAGTAAGAAGAGTAAGTTTTCTTGTACTTAAGTCGGCATTGTGCGTTTTGTATTTAATTCCGATGAAATATCTGTTTTTCATCGTCAATAAGATGGTCAGAGGGATACAGTAAACCTGAAGTGAAGCATCGAATCTATAACTAGTGTCACAGGAATGGTTCAAAGCATAGACATTAAGAAGAGTTAGTTTTCTTGTACTTAAGTCGGCGTTGTGTCTTTTCAATTTATTTCCGATGCAATTTTTGTGTTTAATCGTCAATAAGAAGGTCAGAGGGATACAGTAATCCTGAAGTGAAGCATCGAATCTATAACTAGTGTCACAGGTATGGTTCAAAGCATAGACAGTAAGAAGAGTCAGTTTTCTTGTACTTAATTCGGCATTGTGCCTTTTCTATTTAATTCCGATGCAATTTCTGTGTTTCATCGTCAATAAGAAACTCAGAGTGATACAGTAAAAATGAAGTGAAGCATCGGAATCTACAACTAGTGTCACATGAATGGTTCAAAACGTAGACAGTAAGAAGAGTCAGTTTTCTTGTACTTAAGTCGGCATTGTGCCTTTTGTATTTAACTCCGATGCAATTTCTGTGTTTCATCGTCAATAAGAAGGTCGGAGGGATACTGTAAACCTGAAGTGAAGCAACGGAATTGATAAGTAGTGTCGCAGGAATGGTTCAAAACATAGGCAGTAAGAAGAGTCAGTTTTCTTGTACTTAAGTCGGCATTGAGCCTTTTGTATTTAATTCCGATGCAATTTCTGTGTTTCATCGTCAATAAGAAGGTCAGAGGGATACAGTAATCCTGAAGTGATGCATCGAATCTATAACTAGTGTCACAGGAATGGTTCAAAGCATAGACAGTAAGAAGAGTCAGTTTTCTTGTACTTAAGTCGGCATTGTGCCTTTTTTTATTTAATTCCGATGCCATTTCTGTGTTTCATCGTCAATAAGAAAGTCGGAGGGATACAGTAAAAATGAAGTAAAGCATCGGAATCTATAACTAGTGTCACAGGAATGGTTCAAAACATAGGCAGTAAGAAGAGTCAGTTTTCTTGTACTTCAGTCGGCATTGTGCCTTTTGTATTTAATTCCGATGCAAAATTCTGTGTTTCATCGTCAATAAGAAGGTCAGGGGGATACAGTAAACCTGAAGTGATGCATCGGAATCTATAACTAGTGTCACAGGAATGGTTCAATCATAGACAGTAAGAAGAGTCAGTTTTCTAGTACTTAAGTCGGCATTGTGGCTTTTGTATTTAATTCCGACGCAATTTCTGTGTTTCATCGTCAATAAGAAGGTCAGAGGGATACAGTAAACCTGAGGTGAAGTATCGGTAACTATACCTAGTGTCACAGGAATGGTTCAAAACATAGACAGTAAGAAGCGTCAGTTTTCTTGTACATAAGTCGGCATTGTGCCTTTCCTATTTAATTCCGAAGCAATTACTGTATTTCATCGTCAATAAGAAGGTCAGAGGGATACAGTAAAACTGACGTGAGGCATCGGAATCTATAACTAGTGTCACAGGAATGGTTCAAAACATAGACAGTAAGAAGAGTCAGTTTCCTTGTTCTTAAGACGGCATTGTGCCTTTTGTATTTAATTCCAATGAAATTTCTGTGTTTCATCGTCAATAAGAAGGTCAGAGGGATACAGTAAACCTGAAGTGAAGCATCGAATCTAAAACTAGTGTCACAGGAATGGTTCAAAGCATAGACAGTAAGAAGAGTCATTTTTTTTGTACTTAAGTCGGCATTGTGCATTTTCTATTTATTTCCGATGCAATTTATGTGTTTAATCGTCAATAAGAAAGTCAGAGGGATACAGTAAAAATGAAGTGAAGCATCGGAATCTATAACTAGTGTCACAGAAATGCTTCAAAACATAGACAGTAAGAAGAGTAAGTTTTCTTTTACTTAAGTCGGCATTGTGACTTTTGTATTTAATTCCGATGCAATTTCTGTGTTTCATCGTCAATAAGAAAGTCAGAGGGATACAGTAAACCTGAAGTGAAGCATCGAATCTATAACTAGTGTCACAGGAATGGTTCAAAGCATAGACATTAAGAAGAGTTAGTTTTCTTGTACTTAAGTCGGCGTTGTGCCTTTTCAATTTATTTCCGATGCAATTTTTGTGTTTAATCGTCAATAAGAAAGTCAGAGGGATACAGTAAAAATGAAGTGAAGCATCGGAATCTATAACTTGTGTCACAGGAATGGTTCAAAACATAGACAGTAAGAAGAGTCAGTTTCCTTGTTCTTAAGACGGCATTGTGCCTTTTGTATTTAATTCCAATGAAATTTCTGTGTTTCATCGTCAATAAGAAGGTCAGAGGGATACAGTAAACCTGAAGTGAAGCATCGAATCTAAAACTAGTGTCACAGGAATGGTTCAAAGCATAGACAATAAGAAGAGTCTTTTTTTTTGTACTTAAGTCGGCATTGTGCATTTTCTATTTATTTCCGATGCAATTTATGTGTTTAATCGTCAATAAGAAAGTCAGAGGGATACAGTAAAAATGAAGTGAAGCATCGGAATCTATAATTAGTGTCACAGGAATGGTTCAAAACATAGACAGTAAGAAGAGTCAGTTTTCTTGTTCTTAAGTCGGCATTGTGCCTTTTGTATTTAATTACGATGAAATTTCTGTGTTTCATCGTCAATAAGAAGGTCAGAGGGATACAGTAATTCTGAAGTGAAGCATCGAATCTATAACTAGTGTCACAGGTATGGTTCAAAGCATAGACAGTAAGAAGAGTCAGTTTTCTTGTACTTAAGTCGGCATTGTGCCTTTTCTATTTAATTCCGATGCAATTTCTGTGTTTCATCGTCAATAAGAAAGTCAGAGTGATACAGTAAAAATGAAGTGAGGCATCGGAATCTATAACTAGTGTCACATGAATGGTTCAAAACGTAGACAGTAAGGAGGGTCAGCTTTCTTGTACTGAAGTCGGCATTGTGCCTTTTGTATTTAACTCCGATGCAATTTCTGTGTTTCATCGTCAATAAGAAGGTCAGAGGGATACTGTAAACCTGAAGTGAAGCAACTGAATTGATAACTAGTGTCACAGGAATGGTTCAAAACATAGGCAGTAAGAAGAGTCAGTTTTCTTGTACTTAAATCGGCATTGTGCCTTTAGTATTTAATTGCGATGCAATTTCTGTGTTTCATCGTCAATAAGAAGGTCAGAGGGATACAGTAATCCTGAAGTGAAGCATCGTATCTATAACTAGTGTCACAGGAATGGTTCAAAGCATAGACAGTAAGAAGAGTCAGTTTTCTTGTACTTAAGTCGGCATTGTGCCTTTTCTATTTAATTCCGATGCCATATCTGTGTTTCATCGTCAATAAGAAAGTCGGAGGGATACAGTAAAAATGAAGTGAAGCATCGGAATCTATAACTAGTGTCACAGGAATGGTTCAAAACATAGACAGTAAGAAGAGTCAGTTTTCTTGTTCCTAAGTCGGCATTGTGCCTTTTGTATTTAATTACGATGAAATTTCTGTGTTTCATCGTCAATAAGAATGCCAGAGGGATACAGCAATCCTGAAGTGAAGCATCGAATCTATAACTAGTGTCACAGGTATGGTTCAAAGCATAGACAGTAAGAAGAGTCAGTTCTCTCGTACTTAATTCGGCATTGTGCCTTTTCTATTTAATTCCGATGCAATTTCTGTGTTTCATCGTCAATAAGAAACTCAGAGTGATACAGTAAAAATGAAGTGAAGCATCGGAATCTGTAACTAGTGTCACAGGAATCGTTCAAAACATAGGCAGTAAGAAGAGTCAGTTTTCTTGTACTTCAGTCGGCATTGTGCCTTTTGTATTTAATTCCGATGCAAAATTCTGTGTTTCATCGTCAATAAGAAGGTCAGAGGGATACAGTAAACCTGAAGTGATGCATCGGAATCTATAACTAGTGTCACAGGAATGGTTCAATCATAGACAGTAAGAAGAGTCAGTTTTCTAGTACTTAAGTCGGCATTGTGACTTTTGTATTTAATTCCGACGCAATTTCTGTGTTTCATCGTCAATAAGAAGGTCAGAGGGATACAGTAAACCTGAGGTGAAGTATCGGTAACTATAACTAGTGTCACAGGAATGGTTCAAAACATAGACAGTAAGAAGAGTCAGTTTTCTTGTACATAAGTCGGCATTGTGCCTTTCCTATTTAATTCCGAAGCAATTGCTGTATTTCATCGTCGATAAGAAGGTCAGAGGGATACAGTAAAACTGACGTGAAGCATCGGAATCTATAACTAGTGTCACAGGAATGGTTCAAACATAGACAGTAAGAAGTGTCAGTTTTCTTGTACTTAAGTCGGCATTGTGCCTTTTGTATTTAACTCCTATGCAATTTCTGTGTTTCATCGTCAATTAGAAGGTCAGAGGGATACAGTAAACCTGAGGTGCAGCATCGGAATCTATAACTAGTGTCATAGGAATGGTTAAAACATAGGCTGTAAGAAGAGTCAGTTTTCTTGTACTTAAGTCGACATTGTGCCTTTTGTATTTAATTCCGATGCAATTTCTGTGTTTCATCGTCAATAAGAAGGTCAGAGGGATACAGTAAACCTGAAGTGAAGCATCGGAATCTATAGCTGGTGTCACAGGAATGGTTCAATCATAGACAGTAAGAAGAGTCAGATTTCTTTTACTTAAGTCGGCATTGTGACTTTTGTATTTAATTCTGATGCAATTTCTGTGTTTCATCGTCAATAAGAAGGTCAGAGGGGTACAGTAAACCTGAGGTGAAGTATCGAAATCTATAACTGGTGTCACAGGAATGGTTCAAAGCATAGACAGTAAGAAGAGTCATTTTTCTTGTACTTAAGTCGGCATTGTGCCTTTCCTATTTAATTCCGAAGGAATTTCTGTGTTTCATCGTCAATAAGAAAGTCAGAGGGATACAGTAACCCTGAAGTAAATCATCGGAATCTATAACTAGTGTCACAGGAATGGTTCAAATCATAGACTGTAAGAAGAGTCAGTTTTCTTGTACTTAAGTCGGCATTGTGCCTTTTGTATTTAATTCCGATGAAATATCTGTGTTTCATCGTCAATTAGAAGGTCAGAGGGATACAGTAAACCTGAGGTGCAGCATCGGAATCTATAACTAGTGTCATAGGAATGGTTAAAACATAGGCTGTAAGAAGAGTCAGTTTTCTTGTACTTAAGTCGACATTGTGCCTTTTGTATTTAATTCCGATGCAATTTCTGTGTTTCATCGTCAATATGAAGGTCAGAGGGATACAGTAAACCTGAAGTGAAGCATCGGAATCTATAACTAGTGTCACAGAAATGGTTCAAAACATAGACTGTAAGAAGAGTAAGTTTTCTTGTACTTAAGTCGGCATTGAGCCTTTTGTATTTAATTCCGATTTAATATCTGTTTTTCATAGTCAATAAGAAGGTCAGATGGATACAGTAAACCTGAAGTGAAGCATCGATTCTATAACTAGTGTCACAGGAATGGTTCAAAGCATAGACATTAAGAAGAGTTAGTTTTCTTGTACTTAAGTCGACGTTGTGCCTTTTCAATTTATTTCCGATGCAATTTTTGTGTTTAATCGTCAATAAGAAAGTCAGAGGGATACAGTAAAAATGAAGTGAAGCATCGGAATCTATAACTTGTGTCACAGGAATTGTTCAAAACATAGACAGTAAGAAGAGTCAGTTTCCTTGTTCTTAAGACGGCATTGTGCCTTTTGTATTTAATTCCAATGAAATTTCTGTGTTTCATCGTCAATAAGAAGGTCAGAGGGATACAGTAAACCTGAAGTGAAGCATCGAATCTATAACTAGTGTCACAGGAATGGTTCAAAGCATAGACAGTAAGAAGAGTCATTTTTTTTGTACTTAAGTCGGCATTGTGCATTTTCTATTTATTTCCGATGCAATTTATGTGTTTAATCGTCAATAAGAAAGTCAGAGGGATACAGTAAAAATGAAGTGAAGCATCGGAATCTATAATTAGTGTCACAGGAATGGTTCAAAACATAGACACTAAGAAGAGTCCGTTTTCTTGTTCTTAAGTCGGCATTGTGCCTTTTGTATTTAATTACGATGAAATTTCTGTGTTTCATCGTCAATAAGAAGGTCAGAGGGATACTGTAAACCTGAAGTGAAGCAACTGAATTGATAACTAGTGTCACAGGAATGGTTCAAAACATAGGCAGTAAGAACAGTCAGTTTTCTTGTACTTAAGTCGGCATTGTGCCTTTAGTATTTAATTCCGATGCAATTTCTGTGTTTCATCGTCAATAAGAAGGTCAGAGGGATACAGTAATCCTGAAGTGAAGCAGCGATCTATAACTAGTGTCACAGGAATGGTTCAAAGCATAGACAGTAAGAAGAGTCAGTTTTCTTGTACTTAAGTCGGCATTGTGCCTTTTCTATTTAATTCCGATGCCATATCTGTGTTTCATCGTCAATAAGAAAGTCGGAGGGATACAGTAAAAATGAAGTGAAGCATCGGAATCTATAACTAGTGTCACAGGAATGGTTCAAAACATAGGCAGTAAGAAGAGTCAGTTTTCTTGTACTTCAGTCGGCATTGTGCCTTTTGTAATTAAATCCGATGCAAAATTCTGTGTTTCATCATCAATAAGAAGGTCAGAGGGATACAGTAAACCTGAAGTGATGCATCGGAATCTATAACTAGTGTCACAGGAATGGTTCAATGATAGACAGTAAGAAGAGTCAGTTTTCTAGTACTTAAGTCGGCATTGTGACTTTTGTATTTAATTCCGACGCAATTTCTGTGTTTCATCGTCAATAAGAAGGTCAGAGGGATACAGTAAACCTGAGGTGAAGTATCGGTAACTATAACTAGTGTCACAGGAATGGTTCAAAACATAGACAGTAAGAAGAGTCAGTTTTCTTGTACATAAGTCGGCATTGTGCCTTTCCTATTTAATTCCGAAGCAATTGCTGTATTTCATCGTCAATAAGAAGGTCAGAGGGATACAGTAAAACTGACGTGAAGCATCGGAATCCATTACTAGTGTCACAGGAATCGTTCAAACATAGACAGTAAGAAGTGTCCGTTTTCTTGTACTTAAGTCGGCATTGTGCCTTTCCTATTTAATTCAGATGCAATTTCTGTGTTTCATCGTCAATATGAAGGTCAGAGGGATACAGTAAACCTGAAGTGAAGCATCGGAATCTATAACTAGTGTCACAGAAATGGTTCAAAACATAGACAGTAAGAAGAGTAAGTTTTCTTGTACTTAAGACGGCATTGTGCCTAATGTATTTAATTCCGATTTAATATCTGTTTTTCATCGTCAATAAGAAGGTCAGAGGGATACAGTAAACCTGAAGTGAAGCATCGAATCTATAACTAGTGTCACAGGAATGGTTCAAAGCATAGACATTAAGAAGAGTTAGTTTTCTTGTACTTAAGTCGGCGTTGTGCCTTTTCAATTTATTTCCGATGCAATTTTTGTGTTTAATTGTCAATAAGAAAGTCAGAGGGATACAGTAAAAATGAAGTGAAGCATCGGAATCTATAACTTGTGTCACAGGAATGGTTCAAAACATAGACAGTAAGAAGAGTCAGTTTCCTTGTTCTTAAGACGGCATTGTGACTTTTGTATTTAATTCCAATGAAATTTCTGTGTTTCATCGTCAATAAGAAGGTCAGAGGGATACAGTAAACCTGAAGTGAAGCATCGAATCTATAACTAGTGTCACAGGAATGGTTCAAAGCATAGACAGTAAGAAGAGTCATTTTTTTTGTACTTAAGTCGGCATTGTGCATTTTCTATTTATTTCCGATGCAATTTATGTGTTTAATCGTCAATAAGAAAGTCAGAGGGATACAGTAAAAATGAAGTGAAGCATCGGAATCTATAATTAGTGTCACAGGAATGGTTCAAAACATAGACAGTAAGAAGAGTCAGTTTTCTTGTTCTTAAGTCGGCATTGTGATTTTTGTATTTAATTACGATGAAATTTCTGTGTTTCATCGTCAATAAGAAGGTCAGAGGGATACAGTAATCCTGAAGTGAAGCATCGAATCTATAACTAGTGTCACAGGTATGGTTCAAAGCATAGACAGTAAGAAGAGTCAGTTTTCTTGTACTTAAGTCGGCATTGTGCCTTTTCTATTTAATTCCGATGCAATTTCTGTGTTTCATCGTCAATAAGAAAGTCAGAGTGATACAGTAAAAGTGAAGTGAGGCATCGGAATCTATAACTAGTGTCACATGAATGGTTCAAAACGTAGACAGTAAGGAGGGTCAGTCTTCTTGTACTGAAGTCGGCATTGTGCCTTTTGTATTTAACTCCGGTGCAATTTCTGTGTTTCATCGTCAATAAGAAGGTCAGAGGGATACTGTAAACCTGAAGTGAAGCAACTGAATTGATAACTAGTGTCACAGGAATGGTTCAAAACATAGGCAGTAAGAAGAGTCAGTTTTCTTGTACTTAAGTCGGCATTGTGCCTTTAGTATTTAATTCCGATGCAATTTCTGTGTTTCATCGTCAATAAGAAGGTCAGAGGGATACAGTAATGCTGAAGTGAAGCATCGAATCTATAACTAGTGTCACAGGAATGGTTCAAAGCATAGACAGTAAGAAGAGTCAGTTTTCTTGTACTTAAGTCGGCATTGTGCCTTTTCTATTTAATTCCGATGCCATATCTGTGTTTCATCGTCAATAAGAAAGTCGGAGGGATACAGTAAAAATGAAGTGAAGCATCGGAATCTATAACTAGTGTCACAGGAAAGGTTCAAAACATTGGCAGTAAGAAGAGTCAGTTTTCTTGTACTTCAGTCGGCATTGTGCCTTTTGTATTTAATTCCGATGCAATTTCTGTGTTTCATCGTCAATAAGAAGGTCAGAGGGATACAGTAAACCTGACGTGATGCATCGGAATCTATAACTAGTGTCACAGGAATGGTTCATCCATAGACAGTAAGAAGAGTCAGTTTTCTTGTACTTAAGTCGGCATTGTGACTTTTGTATTTAATTCCGATGCAATTTCTGTGTTTCATCGTCAATAAGACGGTCCGAGGGATACAGTAAACCTGAGGTGAAGTATCGGTAACTATAACTAGTGTCACAAGAATGGTTCAAAACATAGACAGTAAGAAGAGTCAGTTTTCTTGTACATAAGTCGGCATTGTGCCTTTCCTATTTAATTCCGAAGCAATTTCTGTATTTCATCGTCAATAAGAAGGTCAGAGGGATACAGTAAAACTGAAGTGAAGATTCGGAATCTATAACTAGTGTCACAGGAATGGTTCAAAACATATACAGTTTGAAGTGTCAGTTTTCTTGTACTTAAGTCGGCATTGTGACTTTTGTATTTAACTCCTATGCAATTGCTGTGTTTCATCGTCAATTAGAAGGTCAGAGGGATACAGTAAACCTGAGGTGCAGCATCGGAATCTATAACTAGTGTCACAGGAATGGTTAAAACATAGGCAGTAAGAAGAGTCAGTTTTCTTGAACTTAAGTCGGCATTGTGCCTTTTGTATTTAATTCCGATGAAATTTCTGTGTTTCATCGTCAATAAGAAGGTCAGAGGGATACAGTAACCCTGAAGTGAAGCATCGGAATCTATAACTAGTGTCACAGGAATGGTTCAATCATAGACAGTGAGAAGAGTCAGATTTCATGTACTTAAGTCGGCATTGTGACTTTTGTATTTAATTCCGATGCAATTCCTGTGTTTCATCGTCAATAAGATGGTCAGAGGGATACAGTAAACCTGAGGTGAAGTATCGGAATCTATAACTACAGTCACAGGAATGGTTCAAAACATAGACGGTAAGAAGAGTCAGTTTTCTTGTACTTAAGTCGGCATTGTGCCTTTCCTATTTAATTCAGATGCAATTTCTGTGTTTCATCGTCAATATGATGGTCAGAGGGATACAGTAAACCTGAAGTGAAGCATCGGAATCTAAAACTAGTGTCACAGAAATGGTTCAAAACATAGACAGTAAGAAGAGTAAGTTTTCTTGTACTTAAGTAGGCATTGTGCGTTTTGTATTTAATTCCGAAGAAATATCTGTTTTTCATCGTCAATAAGATGGTCAGAGGGATACAGTAAACCTGAAGTGAAGCATCGAATCTATACCTAGTGTCACAGGAATGGTTCAAAGCATAGACATTAAGAAGAGCTAGATTTCTTGTACTTAAGTCGGCGTTGTGTCTTTTCAATTTATTTCCGATGCAATTTTTGTGTTTAATCGTCAATAAGAGAGTCAGAGGGATACAGTAAAAATGAAGTGAAGCATCGGAATCTATAACCTGTGTCACAGGAATGGTTCAAAACATAGACAGTAAGAAGAGTCAGTTTTCTTGTTCCTAAGTCGGCATTGTGCCTTTTGTATTTAATTACGATGAAATTTCTGTGTTTCATCGTCAATAAGAAGGTCAGAGGGATACAGTAATCCTAAAGCGAAGCATCGAATCTATAACTAGTGTCACAGGAATGGTTCAAAGCATAGACAGTAAGAAGAGTCAGTTTTCTTGTACTTAAGTCGGCATTGTGCCTTTTCTATTTAATTCCGATGCAATTTCCGTGTTTCATCGTCAATAAGAAACTCAGAGTGATACAGTAAAAATGAAGTGAAGCATCGGAATCTATAACTAGTGTCACATGAATGGTTCAAAACGTAGACAGTAAGAAGAGTCAGTTTTCTTGTACTTAAGTCGGCATTGTGCCTTTTGTATTTAACTCCGATGCAATTTCTGTGTTTCATCGTCAATAAGAAGGTCGGAGGGATACTGTAAACCTGAAGTGAAGCAACGAATTGATAACTAGTGTCACAGGAATGGTTCAAAACATAGGCAGTAAGAAGAGTCAGTTTTCTTGTACTTAAGTCGGCATTGTGCCTTTTGTATTTAATTCCGATGCAATTTCTGTGTTTCATCGTCAATAAGAAGGTCAGAGGGATACAGTAAACCTGAAGTGAAGCATCGAATCTAAAACTAGTGTCACAGGAATGGTTCAAAGCATAGACAGTAAGAAGAGTCATTTTTTTTGTACTTAAGTCGGCATTGTGCATTTTCTATTTATTTCCGATGCAATTTATGTGTTTAATACTCAATAAGAAAGTCAGAGGGATACAGTAAAAATGAAGTGAAGCATCGGAATCTATAACTAGTGTCACAGGAATGGTTCAAAACATAGACAGTAAGAAGAGTCAGTTTTCTTGTACTTAAGTCGGCATTGTGCCTTTTGTATTTAATTACGATGATATTTCTGTGTTTCATCGTCAATAAGAAGGTCAGAGGGATACAGTAATCCTGAAGTGAAGCATCGAATCTATAACTAGTGTCACAGGTATGGTTCAAAGCATAGACAGTAAGAAGAGTCAGTTTTCTTGTACTTAAGTCGGCATTGTGCCTTTTCTATTTAATTCCGATGCAATTTCTGTGTTTCATCGTCAATAAGAAAGTCAGAGTGATACAGTAAAAATGAAGTGAGGCATCGGAATCTATAACTAGTGTCACATGAATGGTTCAAAACGTAGACAGTAAGGAGGGTCAGCTTTCTTGTACTGAAGTCGGCATTGTGCCTTTTGTATTTAACTCCGGTGCAATTTCTGTGTTTCATCGTCAATAAGAAGGTCAGAGGGATACAGTAAACCTGACGTGATGCATCGGAATCTATAACTAGTGTCACAGGAATGGTTCATCCATAGACAGTAAGAAGAGTCAGTTTTCTTGTACTTAACTCGGCATTGTGACTTTTGTATTTAATTCCGATGCAATTTCTGTGTTTCATCGTTAATAAGAAGGTCAGAGGGATACAGTAAACCTGAGGTGAAGTATCGGTAACTATAACTAGTGTCACAGGAATGGTTCAAAACATAGACAGTAAGAAGAGTCAGTTTTCTTGTACATAAGTCGGCATTGTGCCTTTCCTATTTAATTCCGAAGCAATTTCTGTATTTCATCGTCAATAAGAAGGTCAGAGGGATACAGTAAAACTGAAGTGAAGATTCGGAATCTATAACTAGTGTCACAGGAATGGTTCAAAACATATACAGTTTGAAGTGTCAGTTTTCTTGTACTTAAGTCGGCATTGTGACTTTTGTATTTAACTCCTATGCAATTTCTGTGTTTCATCGTCAATTAGAAGGTCAGAGGGATACAGTAAACCTGAGGTGCAGCATCGGAATCTATAACTAGTGTCACAGGAATGGTTAAAACATAGGCAGTAAGAAGAGTCAGTTTTCTTGTACTTAAGTCAGCATTGTGCCTTTTGTATTTAATTCCGATGAAATTTCTGTGTTTCATCGTCAATAAGAAGGTCAGAGGGATACAGTAACCCTGAAGTGAAGCATCGGAATCTATAACTAGTGTCACAGGAATGGTTCAATCATAGACAGTGAGAAGAGTCAGATTTCATGTACTTAAGTCGGCATTGTGACTTTTGTATTTAATTCCGATGCAATTCCTGTGTTTCATCGTCAATAAGATGGTCAGAGGGATACAGTAAACCTGAGGTGAAGTATCGGAATCTATAACTACTGTCACAGGAATGGTTCAAAACATAGACGGTAAGAAGAGTCAGTTTTCTTGTACTTAAGTCGGCATTGTGCCTTTCCTATTTAATTCAGATGCAATTTCTGTGTTTCATCGTCAATATGAAGGTCTGAGGGATACAGTAAACCTGAAGTGAAGCATCGGATCTATAACTAGTGTCACAGAAATGGTTCAAAACATAGACAGTAAGAAGAGTAAGTTTTCTTGTACTTAAGTCGGCATTGTGCGTTTTGTATTTAATTCCGAAGAAATATCTGTTTTTCATCGTCAATAAGATGGTCAGAGGGATACAGTAAACCTGAAGTGAAGCATCGAATCTATAACTAGTGTCACAGGAATGGTTCAAAGCATAGACATTAAGAAGAGCTAGTTTTCTTGTACTTAAGTCGGCGTTGTGTCTTTTCAATTTATTTCCGATGCAATTTTTGTGTTTAATCGTCAATAAGAAAGTCAGAGGGATACAGTAAAAATGAAGTGAAGCATCGGAATCTATAACCTGTGTCACAGGAATGGTTCAAAACATAGACAGTAAGAAGAGTCAGTTTTCTTGTTCCTAAGTCGGCATTGTGCCTTTTGTATTTAATTACGATGAAATTTCTGTGTTTCATCGTCAATAAGAAGGTCAGAGGGATACAGTAATCCTAAAGTGAAGCATCGAATCTATAACTAGTGTCACAGGAATGGTTCAAAGCATAGACAGTAAGAAGAGTCAGTTTTCTTGTACTTAAGTCGGCATTGTGCCTTTTCTATTTAATTCCGATGCAATTTCCGTGTTTCATCGTCAATAAGAAACTCAGAGTGATACAGTAAAAATGAAGTGAAGCATCGGAATCTATAACTAGTGTCACATGAATGGTTCAAAACGTAGACAGTAAGAAGAGTCAGTTTTCTTGTACTTAAGTCGGCATTGTGCCTTTTGTATTTAACTCCGATGCAATTTCTGTGTTTCATCGTCAATAAGAAGGTTGGAGGGATACTGTAAACCTGAAGTGAAGCAACGGAATTGATAACTAGTGTCACAGGAATGGTTCAAAACATAGGCAGTAAGAAGAGTCAGTTTTCTTGTACTTAAGTCGGCATTGTGCCTTTTGTATTTAATTCCGATGCAATTTCTGTGTTTCATCGTCAATAAGAAGGTCAGAGGGATACAGTAAACCTGAAGTGAAGCATCGAATCTAAAACTAGTGTCACAGGAATGGTTCAAAGCATAGACAGTAAGAAGAGTCATTTTTTTGTACTTAAGTCGGCATTGTGCATTTTCTATTTATTTCCGATGCAATTTATGTGTTTAATCCTCAATAAGAAAGTCAGAGGGATACAGTAAAAATGAAGTGAAGCATCGGAATCTATAACTAGTGTCACAGGAATGGTTCAAAACAAACACAGTAAGAAGAGTCAGTTTTCTTGTTCTTAAGTCGGCATTGTGCCTTTTGTATTTAATTACGATGAAATTTCTGTGTTTCATCGTCAATAAGAAGGTCAGAGGGATACAGTAATCCTGAAGTGAAGCATCGAATCTATAACTAGTGTCACAGGTATGGTTCAATGCATAGACAGTAAGAAGAGTCAGTTTTCTTGTACTTAAGTCGGCATTGTGCCTTATCTATTTAATTCCGATGCAATTTCTGTGTTTCATCGTCAATAAGAAAGTCAGAGTGATACAGTAAAAATGAAGTGAGGCATCGGAATCTATAACTAGTGTCACATGAATGGTTCAAAACGTAGACAGTAAGGAGGGTCAGCTTTCTTGTACTGAAGTCGGCATTGTGCCTTTTGTATTTAACTCCGGTGCAATTTCTGTGTTTCATCGTCAATAAGAAGGTCAGAGGGATACTGTAAACCTGAAGTGAAGCAACTGAATTGATAACTAGTGTCACAGGAATGGTTCAAAACATAGGCAGTAAGAAGAGTCAGTTTTCTTGTACTTAAGTCGGCATTTTGCCTTTAGTATTTAATTCCGATGCAATTTCTGTGTTTCATCGTCAATAAGAAGGTCAGAGGGATACAGTAATCCTGAAGTGAAGCATCGAATCTATAACTAGTGTCACTGGAATGGTTCAAAGCATAGACAGTAAGAAGAGTCAGTTTTCTTGTACTTAAGTCGGCATGGTGCCTTTTCTATTTAATTCCGATGCCATATCTGTGTTTCATCGTCAATAAGAAAGTCGGAGGGATACAGTTAAAAATGAAGTGAAGCATCGGAATCTATAACTAGTGTCACAGGAATGGTTCAAAACATTGGCAGTAAGAAGAGTCAGTTTTCTTGTACTTCAGTCGGCATTGTGCCTTTTGTATTTAATTCCGATGCAATTTCTGTGTTTCATCGTCAATAAGAAGGTCAGAGGGATACAGTAAACCTGACGTGATGCATCGGAATCTATAACTAGTGTCACAGGAATGGTTCATCCATAGACAGTAAGAAGAGTCAGTTTTCTTGTACTTAACTCGGCATTGTGACTTTTGTATTTAATTCCGATGCAATTTCTGTGTTTCATCGTCAATAAGAAGGTCAGAGGGATACAGTAAACCTGAGGTGAAGTATCGGTAACTATAACTAGTGTCACAAGAATGGTTCAAAACATAGACAGTAAGAAGAGTCAGTTTTCTTGTACATAAGTCGGCATTGTGCCTTTCCTATTTAATTCCGAAGCAATTTCTGTATTTCATCGTCAATAAGAAGGTCAGAGGGATACAGTAAAACTGAAGTGAAGATTCGGAATCTATAACTAGTGTCACAGGAATGGTTCAAAACATATACAGTTTGAAGTGACAGTTTTTTGTACTTAAGTCGGCATTGTGCCTTTTGTATTTACTCCTATGCAATTTCTGTGTTTCATCGTCAATTAGAAGGTCAGAGGGATACAGTAAACCTGAGGTGCAGCATCGGAATCTATAACTAGTGTCACAGGAATGGTTAAAACATAGGCAGTAAGAAGAGTCAGTTTTCTTGTACTTAAGTCGGCATTGTGCCTTCTGTATTTAATTCCGATGCAATTTCTGTGTTTCATCGTCAATAAGAAGGTCAGAGGGATACAGTAACCCTGAAGTGAAGCATCGGAATCTATAACTAGTGTCACAGGAATGGTTCAATCATAGACAGTGAGAAGGGTCAGATTTCATGTACTTAAGTCGGCATTGTGACTTTTGTATTTAATTCCGATGCAATTTCTGTGTTTCATCGTCAATAAGAAGGTCAGAGGGATACAGTAAACCTGAGGTGAAGTATCGGAATCTATAACTACTGTCACAGGAATGGTTCAAAACATAGACGGTAAGAAGAGTCAGTTTTCTTGTACTTAAGTGGGAATTGTGCCTTTCCTATTTAATTCAGATGCAATTTTCTGTGTTTCATCGTCAATATGAAGGTCAGAGGGATACAGTAAACCTGAAGTGAAGCATCGGAATCTATAACTAGTGTCACAGAAATGGTTCAAAACATAGACAGTAAGAAGAGTAAGTTTTCTTGTACTTAAGTCGGCATTGTGCGGTTTTGTATTTAATTCCGATGAAATATCTGTTTTTCATCGTCAATAAGATGGTCAGAGGGATACAGTAAACCTGAAGTGAAGCATCGAATCTATAACTAGTGTCCACAGGAATGGTTCAAAGCATAGACATTAAGAAGAGCTAGTTTTCTTGTACTTAAGTCGGCGTTGTGTCTTTTCAATTTAGTTCCGATGCAATTTTTGTGTTTAATCGTCAATACGAAAGTCAGAGGGATACAGTAAAAATGAAGTGAAGCATCGGAATCTATAACCTGTGTCACAGGAATGGTTCAAAACATAGACAGTAAGAAGAGTCAGTTTTCTTGTTCCTCAGTCGGCATTGTGCCTTTTGTATTTAATTACGATGAAATTTCTGTGTTTCATCGTCAATAAGAAGGTCAGAGGGATACAGTAATCCTGAAGTGAAGCATCGAATCTATAACTAGTGTCACAGGAATAATTCAAAGCATAGACAGTAAGAAGAGTCAGTTTTCTTGTACTTAAGTCGGCATTGTGCCTTTTCTATTTAATTCCGATGCAATTTCCGTGTTTCATCGTCAATAAGAAACTCAGAGTGATACAGTAAAAATGAAGTGAAGCATCGGAATCTATAACTAGTGTCACATGAATGGTTCAAAACGTAGACAGTAAGAAGAGTCAGTTTTCTTGTACTTAAGTCGGCATTGTGCCTTTTGTATTTATCTCCGATGCAATTTCTGTGTTTCATCGTCAATAAGAAGGTCCGAGGGATACTGTAAACCTGAAGTGAAGCAACGGAATTGATAACTAGTGTCACAGGAATGGTTCAAAACATAGGCAGTAAGAAGAGTCAGTTTTCTTGTACTTAAGTCGGCATTGTGCCTTTTGTATTTAATTCCGATGCAATTTCTGTGTTTCATCGTCAATAAGAAGGTCAGAGTGATGCAGTAAACCTGAAGTGAAGCATCGGAATCTATAACTAGTGTCACAGGTATGGTTCAAAGCATAGACAGTAAGAAGAGTCAGTTTTCTTGTACTTAAGTCGGCATTGTGCCTTATCTATTTAAATCCGATGCAATTTCTGTGTTTCATCGTCAATAAGAAAGTCAGAGTGATACAGTAGAAATGAAGTGAGGCATCGGAATCTATAACTAGTGTCACATGAATGGTTCAAAACGTAGACAGTAAGGAGGGTCAGCTTTCTTGTACTGAAGTCGGCATTGTGCCTTTTGTATTTAACTCCGGTGCAATTTCTGTGTTTCATCGTCAATAAGAAGGTCAGAGGGATACTGTAAACCTGAAGTGAAGCAACTGAATTGATAACTAGGTGTCACAGGAATGGTTCAAAACATAGGCAGTAAGAAGAGTCAGTTTTCTTGTACTTAAGTCGGCATTGTGCCTTTAGTATTTAATTCCGATGCAATTTCTGTGTTTCATCGTCAATAAGAAGGTCAGAGGGATACAGTAATCCTGAAGTGAAGCATCGAATCTATAACTAGTGTCACTGGAATGGTTCAAAGCATAGACAGTAAGAAGAGTCAGTTATCTTGTACTTAAGTCGGCATTGTGCCTTTTCTATTTAATTCCGATGCCATATCTGTGTTTCATCGTCAATAAGAAAGTCGGAGGGATACAGTAAAAATGAAGTGAAGCATCGGAATCTATAACTAGTGTCACAGGAATGGTTCAAAACATTGGCAGTAAGAAGAGTCAGTTTTCTTGTACTTCAGTCGGCATTGTGCCTTTTGTATTTAATTCCGATGCAATTTCTGTGTTTCATCGTCAATAAGAAGGTCAGAGGGATACAGTAAACCTGACGTGATGCATCGGAATCTATAACTAGTGTCACAGGAATGGTTCATCCATAGACAGTAAGAAGAGTCAGTTTTCTTGTACTTAACTCGGCATTGTGACTTTTGTATTTAATTCCGATGCAATTTCTGTGTTTCATCGTCAATAAGAAGGTCAGAGGGATACAGTAAACCTGAGGTGAAGTATCGGTAACTATAACTAGTGTCACAAGAATGGTTCAAAGCATAGACAGTAAGAAGAGTCAGTTTTCTTGTACATAAGTCGGCATTGTGCCTTTCCTATTTAATTCCGAAGCAATTTCTGTATTTCATCGTCAATAAGAAGGTCAGAGGGATACAGTAAAACTGAAGTGAAGATTCGGAATCTATAAGTAGTGTCACAGGAATGGTTCAAAACATATACAGTTTGAAGTGACAGTTTTTTGTACTTAAGTCGGCATTGTGCCTTTTGTATTTAACTCCAATGCAATTTCTGTGTTTCATCGTCAATTAGAAGGTCAGAGGGATACAGTAAACCTGAGGTGCAGCATCGGAATCTATAACTAGTGTCACAGGAATGGTTAAAACATAGGCAGTAAGAAGAGTCAGTTTTCTTGTACTTAAGTCGGCATTGTGCCTTCTGTATTTAATTCCGATGCAATTTCTGTGTTTCATCGTCAATAAGAAGGTCAGAGGGATACAGTAACCCTGAAGTGAAGCATCGGAATCTATAACTAGTGTCACAGGAATGGTTCAATCATAGACAGTGAGAAGAGAAGATTTCATGTACTTAAGTCGGCATTGTGACTTTTGTATTTAATTCCGATGCAATTTCTGTGTTTCATCGTCAATAAGAAGGTCAGAGGGATACAGTAAACCTGAGGTGAAGTATCGGAATCTATAACCACTGTCACAGGAATGGTTCAAAACATAGACGGTAAGAAGAGTCAGTTTTCTTGTACTTAAGTGGGCATTGTGCCTTTCCTATTTAATTCAGATGCAATTTCTGTGTTTCATCGTCAATATGAAGGTCAGAGGGATACAGTAAACCTGAAGTGAAGCATCGGAATCTATAAACAAGTGTCACAGAAATGGTTCAAAACATAGACAGTAAGAAGAGTAAGTTTTCTTGTACTTAAGTCGGCATTGTGCGTTTTGTATTTAATTCCGATGAAATATCTGTTTTTCATCGTCAATAAGATGGTCAGAGGGATACAGTAAACCTGAAGTGAATCATCGAATCTATAACTAGTGTCACAGGAATGGTTCAAAGCATAGACATTAAGAAGAGCTAGTTTTCTTGTACTTAAGTCGGCGTTGTGTCTTTTCAATTTATTTCCGATGCAATTTTTGTGTTTCATCGTCAATAAGAAAGTCAGAGGGATACAGTAAAAATGAAGTGAAGCATCGGAATCTATAACCTGTGTCACAGGAATGGTTCAAAACATAGACAGTAAGAAGAGTCAGTTTTCTTGTTCCTAAGTCGGCATTGTGCCTTTTGTATTTAATTACGATGAAATTTCTGTGTTTCATCGTCAATAAGAAGGTCAGAGGGATACAGTAATCCTGAAGTGAAGCATCGAATCTATAACTAGTGTCACAGGAATAATTCAAAGCATAGACAGTAAGAAGAGTCAGTTTTCTTGTACTTAAGTCGGCATTGTGCCTTTTCTATTTAATTCCGATGCAATTTCCGTGTTTCATCGTCAATAAGAAACTCAGAGTGATACAGTAAAAATGAAGTGAAGCATTGGAATCTATAACTAGTGTCACATGAATGGTTCAAAACGTAGACAGTAAGAAGAGTCAGTTTTCTTGTACTTAAGTCGGCATTGTGCCTTTTGTATTTAACTCCGATGCAATTTCTGTGTTTCATCGTCAATAAGAAGGTCGGAGGGATACTGTAAACCTGAAGTGAAGCAACGGAATTGATAACTAGTGTCACAGGAATGGTTCAAAACATAGGCAGTAAGAAGAGTCAGTTTTCTTGTACTTAAGTCGGCATTGTGCCTTTTGTATTTAATTCCGATGCAATTTCTGTGTTTCATCGTCAATAAGAAGGTCAGAGGGATACAGTAATCCTGAAGTGAAGCATCGAATCTATAACTAGTGTCACAGGAATGGTTCAAAGCATAGACAGTAAGAAGAGTCAGTTTTCTTGTACTTAAGTCGGCATTGTGCCTTTTTTTATTTAATTCCGATGCCATTTCTGTGTTTCATCGTCAATAAGAAAGTCGGAGGGATACAGTAAAAATGAAGTAAAGCATCGGAATCTATAACTAGTGTCACAGGAATGGTTCAATCATAGACAGTAAGAAGAGTCAGTTTTCTAGTACTTAAGTCGGCATTGTGACTTTTGTATTTAATTCCGATGCAATTTCTGTGTTTCATCGTTAATAAGAAGGTCAGAGGGGATACAGTAAACCTGAGGTGAAGTATCGGTAACTATAACTAGTGTCACAGGAATGGTTCAAAACATAGACAGTAAGAAGAGTCAGTTTTCTTGTACATAAGTCGGCATTGTGCCTTTCCTATTTAATTCCGAAGCAATTGCTGTATTTCATCGTCAATAAAAAAGTCAGAGGGATACAGTAAAACTGACGTGAAGCATCGGAATGTATAACTAGTGTCACAGGAATGGTTCAAACATAGACAGTAAGAAGTGTCAGTTTTCTTGTACTTAAGTCGGCATTGTGCCTTTTGTATTTAACTCCTATGCAATTTCTGTGTTTCATCGTCAATTAGAAGGTCAGAGGGATACAGTAAACCTGAGGTGCAGCATCGGAATCTATAACTAGTGTCATAGGAATGGTTAAAACATAGGCTGTAAGATGAGTCAGTTTTCTTGTACTTAAGTCGACATTGTGCCTTTTGTATTTAATTCCGATGCAATTTCTGTGTTTCATCGTCAATAAGAAGGTCAGAGGGGTACAGTAAACATGAGGTGAAGTATCGAAATCTATAACTGGTGTCACAGGAATGGTTCAAAACATAGACTGTAAGAAGAGTCAGTTTTCTTGTACTTAAGTCGGCATTGTGCCTTTCCTATTTAATTCAGATGCAATTTCTGTGTTCCATCGTCAATATGAAGGTCAGAGGGATACAGTAAACCTGAAGTGAAGCATCGAATCTATAACGAGTGTCACAGGAATGGTTCAAATCATAGACAGTAAGAAGAGTCAGTTTTCTTGTACTTAAGTCGGCATTGTGCATTTTCTATTTAATTCCGATGCAATTTCTGTGTTTCATCGTCAATAAGAAAGTCAGAGGGATACAGTAAAAATGAAGTGAAGCATCGGAATCTATAACTAGTGTCACATGACTTGTTCAAAACATAGACAGTAAGAAGAGTCAGTTTTCTTGTACTTATGTCGGCATTGTGCCTTTTGTATGTAATTCCGATGAAATTTCTGTGTTTCATCGTCAATAAGAAGGTCAGAGGGATACAGTAAACCTGAAGTGAAGCATCGAATCTATAACTAGTGTCACAGGAATGGTTCAAAGCATAGACAGTAAGAAGAGTCAGTTTTCTTGTACTTAAGTCGGCATTGTGCCTTTTCTATTTAATTCCATTGCAATTTCTGTGTTTCATCGTCAATAAGAAAGTCAGAGGGATACAGTAAAAATGAAGTGAAGCATCGGAATCTATAACTAGTGTCACATGAATGGTTCAAAACGTAGACAGTAATTAGAGTCAGTTTTCTTGTACTAAAGTCCGCATTGTGCCTTTTGTATTCAACTCCGATGCAATTTCTGTGTTTCATCGTCAATAAGAAGGTCAGAGGGATACTGTAAACCTGAAGTGAAGCAACGGAATTGATAACTAGTTTCACATGAATGGTTCAAAACATAGGCAGTAAGAAGAGTCAGTTTTCTTGTACTTAAGTCGGCATTGTGCCTTTTCTATTTAATTCCGATGCCATTTCTGTGTTTCATCGTCAATAAGAAAGTCGGAGGGATGCAGTAAAAATGAAGTGAAGCATCGTAATCTATAACTAGTGTCACAGGAATGGTTCAAAACATAGGCAGTAAGAAGAGTCAGTTTTCTTGTACTTCAGTCATCACTGTGCCTTTTGTATTTAATTCCGATGCAATTTCTGTGTTTCATCGTCAATAAGAAGGTCAGAGGGATGCAGTAAACCTGAAGTGATGCATCGGAATCTATAACTAGGGACACAGGAATGGTTCAATCATATACAGTAAGAAGAGTCAGTTTTCTTGTACTTAAGTCGGCATTGTGACTTTTGTATTTAATTCCGATGCAATTTCTGTGTTTCATCGTCAATAAGAAGGTCAGAGGGATACAGTAAACCTGAGGTGAAGTATCGGTAACTATAACTAGTGTCATAGGAATGGTTCAAAACATAGACAGTAAGAAGAGTCATATTTCTTGTACATAAGTCGGCATTTTGCCTTTCCTATTTAATTCCGAAGCAATTTCTGTATTTCATCGTCAATAAGAAGGTCAGAGGGATACAGTAAAACTGAAGTGAAGCATCGGAATCTATAACTAGTGTCACTGGAATGGTTCAAAGCATAGACAGTAAGAAGTGTCAGTTTTCTTGTACTTAAGTCTGCATTGTGCCATCTGTATTTAACTCCGATGCAATTTCTGTGTTTCATCGTCAATTAGAAGGTCAGAGGGATACAGTAAACCTTAAGTGAACCATCGAATCTATAACTAGTGTCACAGGAATGGTTCAAACATAGACTGTAAGAAGAGACAGTTTTCTTGTACTTAAGTCGGCGTTGTGCCTTTTCTATTTATTTCCGATGCAATTTATGTGTTTAATCGTCAATAAGAAAGTCAGAGGGATACAGTAAAAATGAAGTGAAGCATCGGAATCTATAACTAGTGTCACATGAATGGTTCAAAACGTAGACAGTAAGAAGAGTCAGTTTTCTTGTACTTAAGTCGGCATTGTGCCTTTTGTATTTAACTCCGATGCAATTTCTGTGTTTCATCGTCAATAAGAAGGTCGGAGGGATACTGTAAACCTGAAGTGAAGCAACGGAATTGATAACTAGTGTCACAGGAATGGTTCAAAACATAGGCAGTAAGAAGAGTCAGTTTTCTTGTACTTAAGTCGGCATTGTGCCTTTTGTATTTAATTCCGATGCAATTTCTGTGTTTCATCGTCAATGAGAAGGTCAGAGGGATACAGTAATCCTGAAGTGAAGCATCGAATCTATAACTAGTGTCACAGGAATGGTTCAAAGCATAGACA
This sequence comes from Schistocerca piceifrons, assembly GCF_021461385.2. Classification (NCBI taxonomy): domain Eukaryota; kingdom Metazoa; phylum Arthropoda; class Insecta; order Orthoptera; family Acrididae; genus Schistocerca; species Schistocerca piceifrons. Next base: position 238,489 of record NW_025728705.1, read on the forward strand.
GTAAGAAGAGTCAGTTTTCTTGTACTTAAGTCGGCATTGTGCCTTTTTTTATTTAATTCCGATGCCATTTCTGTGTTTCATCGTCAATAAGAAAGTCGGAGGGGTACAGTAAAAATGAAGTAAAGCATCGGAATCTATAACTAGTGTCACAGGAATGGTTCAAAACATAGGCAGTAAGAAGAGTCAGTTTTCTTGTACTTCAGTTGGCATTGTGCCTTTTGTATTTAATTCCGATGCAAAATTCTGTGTTTCGTCGTCAATAAGAAGGTCAGCGGGATACAGTAAACCTGAAGTGATGCATCGGAATCTATAACTAGTATCACAGGAATGGTTCAATCATAGACAGTAAGAAGAGTCAGTTTTCTAGTACTTAAGTCGACATTGTGCCTTTTGTATTTAATTCCGACGCAATTTCTGTGTTTCATCGTCAATAAGAAGGTCAGAGGGATACAGTAAACCTGAGGTGAAGTATCGGTAACTATAACTAGTGTCACAGGAATGGTTCAAAACATTGACAGTAAGAAGAGTCAGTTTTCTTGTACATAAGTCGGCATCGTGCCTTTCCTATTTAATTCCGAAGCAATTGCTGTATTTCATCGTCAATAAGAAGGTCAGAGGGATACAGTAAAATTGACGTGAAGCATCGGAATCTATAACTAGTGTCACAGGAATGGTTCAAACATAGACAGTAAGAAGTGTCAGTTTTCTTGTACTTAAGTCGGCATTGTGCCTTTTGTATTTAACTCCTATGCAATTTCTGTGTTTCATCGTCAATTAGAAGGTCAGAGGGATACAGTAAACCTGAGGTGCAGCATCGGAATCTATAACTAGTGTCATAGGAATGGTTAAAACATAGGCTGTAAGAAGAGTCAGTTTTCTTGTACTTAAGTCGACATTGTGCCTTTTGTATTTAATTCCGATGCAATTTCTGTGTTTCATCGTCAATAAGATGGTCAGAGGGATACAGTAAACCTGAAGTGAAGCATCGGAATCTATAGCTGGTGTCACAGGAGTGGTTCAATCATAGACAGTAAGAAGAGTCAGATTCCTTTTACTTAAGTCGGCATTGTGACTTTTGTATTTAATTCCGATGCAATTTCTGTGTTTCATCGTCAATAAGAAGGTCAGAGGGGTACAGTAAACCTGAGGTGAAGTATCGAAATCTATAACTGGTGTCACAGGAATGGTTCTAAACATAGACTGTAAGAAGAGTCAGTTTTCTTGTACTTAAGTCGGCATTGTGCCTTTCCTATTTAATTCAGATGCAATTTCTGTGTTTCATCGTCAATATGAAGGTCAGAGGGATACAGTAAACCTGAAGTGAAGCATCGGAATCTATAACTAGTGTCACAGAAATGGTTCAAAACATAGACAGTAAGAAGAGTAAGTTTTCTTGTACTTAAGTCGGCATTGTGCCTTTTGTATTTAATTCCGATTTAATATCTGTTTTTCATCGTCAATAAGAAGGTCAGAGGGATACAGTAAACCTGAAGTGAAGCATCGAATCTATAACTAGTGGCACAGGAATGGTTCAAAGCATAGACATTAAGAAGAGTTAGTTTTCTTGTACTTAAGTCAGCGTTGTGCCTTTTCAATTTATTTCCGATGCAATTTTTGTGTTTAATCGTCAATAAGAAAGTCAGAGGGATACAGTAAAAATGAAGTGAAGCATCGGAATCTATAACTTGTGTCACAGGAATGGTTCAAAACATAGACAGTAAGAAGAGTCAGTTTCCTTGTTCTTAAGACGGCATTGTGCCTTTTGTATTTAATTCCAATGATATTTCTGTGTTTCATCGTCAATAAGAAGGTCAGAGGGATACAGTAAACCTGAAGTGAAGCATCGAATCTAAAACTAGTGTCACAGGAATGGTTCAAAGCATAGACAGTAAGAAGAGTGTTTTCTTGTACTTAAGTCGGCATTGTGCATTTTCTATTTAATTCCGATGCAATTTCTGTGTTTCATCGTCAATAAGAAAGTCAGAGGGATACAGTAAAAATGAAGTGAAGCATCGGAATTTATAACTAGTGTCACATGTATTGTTCAAAACATAGACAGTAAGAAGAGTCAGTTTTCTTGTACTTAAGTCTGCATTGTGCCATCTGTATTTAACTCCGATGCAATTTCTGTGTTTCATCGTCAATTAGAAGGTCAGAGGGATACAGTAAACCTTAAGTGAACCATCGAATCTATAACTAGTGTCACAGGAATGGTTCAAACATAGACTGTAAGAAGAGACAGTTTTCTTGTACTTAAGTCTGCATTGTGCCATCTGTATTTAACTCCGATGCAATTTCTGTGTTTCATCGTCAATTAGAAGGTCAGAGGGATACAGTAAACCTTAAGTGAACCATCGAATCTATAACTAGTGTCACTGGAATGGTTCAAAGCATAGACAGTAAGAAGTGTCAGTTTTCTTGTACTTAAGTCTGCATTGTGCCATCTGTATTTAACTCCGATGCAATTTCTGTGTTTCATCGTCAATTAGAAGGTCAGAGGGATACAGTAAACCTTAAGTGAACCATCGAATCTATAACTAGTGTCACAGGAATGGTTCAAACATAGACTGTAAGAAGAGACAGTTTTCTTGTACTTAAGTCGGCGTTGTGCCTTTTCTATTTATTTCCGATGCAATTTATGTGTTTAATCGTCAATAAGAAAGTCAGAGGGATACAGTAAAAATGAAGTGAAGCATCGGAATCTATAACTAGTGTCACATGAATGGTTCAAAACGTAGACAGTAAGAAGAGTCAGTTTTCTTGTACTTAAGTCGGCATTGTGCCTTTTGTATTTAACTCCGATGCAATTTCTGTGTTTCATCGTCAATAAGAAGGTCGGAGGGATACTGTAAACCTGAAGTGAAGCAACGGAATTGATAACTAGTGTCACAGGAATGGTTCAAAACATAGGCAGTAAGAAGAGTCAGTTTTCTTGTACTTAAGTCGGCATTGTGCCTTTTGTATTTAATTCCGATGCAATTTCTGTGTTTCATCGTCAATGAGAAGGTCAGAGGGATACAGTAATCCTGAAGTGAAGCATCGAATCTATAACTAGTGTCACAGGAATGGTTCAAAGCATAGACAGTAAGAAGAGTCAGTTTTCTTGTACTTAAGTCGGCATTGTGCCTTTTTTTATTTAATTCCGATGCCATTTCTGTGTTTCATCGTCAATAAGAAAGTCGGAGGGGTACAGTAAAAATGAAGTAAAGCATCGGAATCTATAACTAGTGTCACAGGAATGGTTCAAAACATAGGCAGTAAGAAGAGTCAGTTTTCTTGTACTTCAGTTGGCATTGTGCCTTTTGTATTTAATTCCGATGCAAAATTCTGTGTTTCGTCGTCAATAAGAAGGTCAGCGGGATACAGTAAACCTGAAGTGATGCATCGGAATCTATAACTAGTATCACAGGAATGGTTCAATCATAGACAGTAAGAAGAGTCAGTTTTCTAGTACTTAAGTCGACATTGTGCCTTTTGTATTTAATTCCGACGCAATTTCTGTGTTTCATCGTCAATAAGAAGGTCAGAGGGATACAGTAAACCTGAGGTGAAGTATCGGTAACTATAACTAGTGTCACAGGAATGGTTCAAAACATTGACAGTAAGAAGAGTCAGTTTTCTTGTACATAAGTCGGCATCGTGCCTTTCCTATTTAATTCCGAAGCAATTGCTGTATTTCATCGTCAATAAGAAGGTCAGAGGGATACAGTAAAATTGACGTGAAGCATCGGAATCTATAACTAGTGTCACAGGAATGGTTCAAACATAGACAGTAAGAAGTGTCAGTTTTCTTGTACTTAAGTCGGCATTGTGCCTTTTGTATTTAACTCCTATGCAATTTCTGTGTTTCATCGTCAATTAGAAGGTCAGAGGGATACAGTAAACCTGAGGTGCAGCATCGGAATCTATAACTAGTGTCATAGGAATGGTTAAAACATAGGCTGTAAGAAGAGTCAGTTTTCTTGTACTTAAGTCGACATTGTGCCTTTTGTATTTAATTCCGATGCAATTTCTGTGTTTCATCGTCAATAAGATGGTCAGAGGGATACAGTAAACCTGAAGTGAAGCATCGGAATCTATAGCTGGTGTCACAGGAGTGTTTCAATCATAGACAGTAAGAAGAGTCAGATTTCTTTTACTTAAGTCGGCATTGTGACTTTTGTATTTAATTCCGATGCAATTTCTGTGTTTCATCGTCAATAAGAAGGTCAGAGGGGTACAGTAAACCTGAGGTGAAGTATCGAAATCTATAACTGGTGTCACAGGAATGGTTCTAAACATAGACTGTAAGAAGAGTCAGTTTTCTTGTACTTAAGTCGGCATTGTGCCTTTCCTATTTAATTCAGATGCAATTTCTGTGTTTCATCGTCAATATGAAGGTCAGAGGGATACAGTAAACCTGAAGTGAAGCATCGGAATCTATAACTAGTGTCACAGAAATGGTTCAAAACATAGACAGTAAGAAGAGTAAGTTTTCTTGTACTTAAGTCGGCATTGTGCCTTTTGTATTTAATTCCGATTTAATATCTGTTTTTCATCGTCAATAAGAAGGTCAGAGGGATACAGTAAACCTGAAGTGAAGCATCGAATCTATAACTAGTGGCACAGGAATGGTTCAAAGCATAGACATTAAGAAGAGTTAGTTTTCTTGTACTTAAGTCAGCGTTGTGCCTTTTCAATTTATTTCCGATGCAATTTTTGTGTTTAATCGTCAATAAGAAAGTCAGAGGGATACAGTAAAAATGAAGTGAAGCATCGGAATCTATAACTTGTGTCACAGGAATGGTTCAAAACATAGACAGTAAGAAGAGTCAGTTTCCTTGTTCTTAAGACGGCATTGTGCCTTTTGTATTTAATTCCAATGATATTTCTGTGTTTCATCGTCAATAAGAAGGTCAGAGGGATACAGTAAACCTGAAGTGAAGCATCGAATCTAAAACTAGTGTCACAGGAATGGTTCAAAGCATAGACAGTAAGAAGAGTGTTTTCTTGTACTTAAGTCGGCATTGTGCATTTTCTATTTAATTCCGATGCAATTTCTGTGTTTCATCGTCAATAAGAAAGTCAGAGGGATACAGTAAAAATGAAGTGAAGCATCGGAATTTATAACTAGTGTCACATGTATTGTTCAAAACATAGACAGTAAGAAGAGTCAGTTTTCTTGTACTTAAGTCGGCATTGTGCCTTTTCTATTTAATTCCGTTACAATTTCTGTGTTTCATCGTCAATAAGAAAGTCAGAGGGATACAGTAAAAATGTAGTGAAGCATCGGAATCTCTAACTAGTGTCACATTAATGGTTCAAAACGTAGACAGTAAGAAGAGTCAGTTTTCTTATACTAAAGTCCGCATTGTGCCTTTTGTATTTAACTCCGATGCAATTTCTGTGTTTCATCGTCAAAAAGAAGGTCAGAGGGATACTGTAAACCTGAAGTGAAGCAACATGAATGGTTCAAATCATAGGCAGTAAGAAGAGTCAGTTTTCTTGTACTTAAGTCGGCATTGTGCCTTTTCTATTTAATTCCGATGCCATTTCTGTGTTTCATCGTCAATAAGAAAGTCGGAGGGATGCAGTAAAAATGAAGTGAAGCATCGTAATCTATAACTAGTGTCACAGGAATGGTTCAAAACATAGGCAGTAAGAAGAGTCAGTTTTCTTGTACTTCAGTCATCACTGTGCCTTTTGTATTTAATTCCGATGCAATTTCTGTGTTTCATCGTCAATAAGAAGGTCAGAGGGATACAGTAAACCTGAAGTGATGCATCGGAATCTATAACTAGTGACACAAGAATGGTTCAATCATATACAGTAAGAAGAGTCAGTTTTCTGATACTTAAGTCCGCATTGTGACTTTTGTATTTAATTCCGATGCAATTTCTGTGATTCATCGTCAATAAGAAGGTCAGAGGGATACAGTAAACCTGAGGTGAAGTATCGGTAACTATAACTAGTGTCACAGGAATGGTTCAAAACATAGACAGTAAGAAGAGTCATATTTCTTGTACATAAGTCGGCATTGTGCCTTTTGTATTTAATTCCGATGCAATTTCTGTGTTTCATCGTCAATAAGAAGGTCAGAGGGATACAGTAAACCTGAAGTGAAGCATCGGAATCTATAACTAGTGTCATAGGAATGGTTAAAACATAGGCTGTAAGAAGAGTCAGTTTTCTTGTACTTAAGTCGACATTGTGCCTTTTGTATTTAATTCCGATGCAATTTCTGTGTTTCATCGTCAATAAGAAGGTCAGAGGGATACAGTAAACCTGAAGTGAAGCATCGGAATCTATAGCTGGTGTCACAGGAATGGTTCAATCATAGGCAGTAAGAAGAGTCAGTTTTCTTGTACTTAAGTCGGCATTGTGCCTTTTGTATTTAATTCCGATGCAATTTCTGTGTTTCATCGTCAATGAGAAGGTCAGAGGGATACAGTAATCCTGAAGTGAAGCATCGAATCTATAACTAGTGTCACAGGAATGGTTCAAAGCATAGACAGTAAGAAGAGTCAGTTTTCTTGTACTTAAGTCGGCATTGTGCCTTTTTTTATTTAATTCCGATGCCATTTCTGTGTTTCATCGTCAATAAGAAAGTCGGAGGGGTACAGTAAAAATGAAGTAAAGCATCGGAATCTATAACTAGTGTCACAGGAATGGTTCAAAACATAGGCAGTAAGAAGAGTCAGTTTTCTTGTACTTCAGTTGGCATTGTGCCTTTTGTATTTAATTCCGATGCAAAATTCTGTGTTTCGTCGTCAATAAGAAGGTCAGCGGGATACAGTAAACCTGAAGTGAAGCATCGGAATCTATAACTAGTATCACAGGAATGGTTCAATCATAGACAGTAAGAAGAGTCAGTTTTCTAGTACTTAAGTCGACATTGTGCCTTTTGTATTTAATTCCGACGCAATTTCTGTGTTTCATCGTCAATAAGAAGGTCAGAGGGATACAGTAAACCTGAGGTGAAGTATCGGTAACTATAACTAGTGTCACAGGAATGGTTCAAAACATTGACAGTAAGAAGAGTCAGTTTTCTTGTACATAAGTCGGCATCGTGCCTTTCCTATTTAATTCCGAAGCAATTGCTGTATTTCATCGTCAATAAGAAGGTCAGAGGGATACAGTAAAATTGACGTGAAGCATCGGAATCTATAACTAGTGTCACAGGAATGGTTCAAACATAGACAGTAAGAAGTGTCAGTTTTCTTGTACTTAAGTCGGCATTGTGCCTTTTGTATTTAACTCCTATGCAATTTCTGTGTTTCATCGTCAATTAGAAGGTCAGAGGGATACAGTAAACCTGAGGTGCAGCATCGGAATCTATAACTAGTGTCATAGGAATGGTTAAAACATAGGCTGTAAGAAGAGTCAGTTTTCTTGTACTTAAGTCGACATTGTGCCTTTTGTATTTAATTCCGATGCAATTTCTGTGTTTCATCGTCAATAAGATGGTCAGAGGGATACAGTAAACCTGAAGTGAAGCATCGGAATCTATAGCTGGTGTCACAGGAGTGGTTCAATCATAGACAGTAAGAAGAGTCAGATTTCTTTTACTTAAGTCGGCATTGTGACTTTTGTATTTAATTCCGATGCAATTTCTGTGTTTCATCGTCAATAAGAAGGTCAGAGGGGTACAGTAAACCTGAGGTGAAGTATCGAAATCTATAACTGGTGTCACAGGAATGGTTCTAAACATAGACTGTAAGAAGAGTCAGTTTTCTTGTACTTAAGTCGGCATTGTGCCTTTCCTATTTAATTCAGATGCAATTTCTGTGTTTCATCGTCAATATGAAGGTCAGAGGGATACAGTAAACCTGAAGTGAAGCATCGGAATCTATAACTAGTGTCACAGAAATGGTTCAAAACATAGACAGTAAGAAGAGTAAGTTTTCTTGTACTTAAGTCGGCATTGTGCCTTTTGTATTTAATTCCGATTTAATATCTGTTTTTCATCGTCAATAAGAAGGTCAGAGGGATACAGTAAACCTGAAGTGAAGCATCGAATCTATAACTAGTGGCACAGGAATGGTTCAAAGCATAGACATTAAGAAGAGTTAGTTTTCTTGTACTTAAGTCAGCGTTGTGCCTTTTCAATTTATTTCCGATGCAATTTTTGTGTTTAATCGTCAATAAGAAAGTCAGAGGGATACAGTAAAAATGAAGTGAAGCATCGGAATCTATAACTTGTGTCACAGGAATGGTTCAAAACATAGACAGTAAGAAGAGTCAGTTTCCTTGTTCTTAAGACGGCATTGTGCCTTTTGTATTTAATTCCAATGATATTTCTGTGTTTCATCGCCAATAAGAAGGTCAGAGGGATACAGTAAACCTGAAGTGAAGCATCGAATCTAAAACTAGTGTCACAGGAATGGTTCAAAGCATAGACAGTAAGAAGAGTGTTTTCTTGTACATAAGTCGGCATTGTGCATTTTCTATTTAATTCCGATGCAATTTCTGTGTTTCATCGTCAATAAGAAAGTCAGAGGGATACAGTAAAAATGAAGTGAAGCATCGGAATTTATAACTAGTGTCACATGTATTGTTCAAAACATAGACAGTAAGAAGAGTCAGTTTTCTTGTACTTAAGTCGGCATTGTGCCTTTTCTATTTAATTCCGTTACAATTTCTGTGTTTCATCGTCAATAAGAAAGTCAGAGGGATACAGTAAAAATGTAGTGAAGCATCGGAATCTCTAACTAGTGTCACATTAATGGTTCAAAACGTAGACAGTAAGAAGAGTCAGTTTTCTTATACTAAAGTCCGCATTGTGCCTTTTGTATTTAACTCCGATGCAATTTCTGTGTTTCATCGTCAAAAAGAAGGTCAGAGGGATACTGTAAACCTGAAGTGAAGCAACATGAATGGTTCAAATCATAGGCAGTAAGAAGAGTCAGTTTTCTTGTACTTAAGTCGGCATTGTGCCTTTTCTATTTAATTCCGATGCCATTTCTGTGTTTCATCGTCAATAAGAAAGTCGGAGGGATGCAGTAAAAATGAAGTGAAGCATCGTAATCTATAACTAGTGTCACAGGAATGGTTCAAAACATAGGCAGTAAGAAGAGTCAGTTTTCTTGTACTTCAGTCATCACTGTGCCTTTTGTATTTAATTCCGATGCAATTTCTGTGTTTCATCGTCAATAAGAAGGTCAGAGGGATACAGTAAACCTGAAGTGATGCATCGGAATCTATAACTAGTGACACAGGAATGGTTCAATCATATACAGTAAGAAGAGTCAGTTTTCTGATACTTAAGTCCGCATTGTGACTTTTGTATTTAATTCCGATGCAATTTCTGTGATTCATCGTCAATAAGAAGGTCAGAGGGATACAGTAAACCTGAGGTGAAGTATCGGTAACTATAACTAGTGTCACAGGAATGGTTCAAAACATAGACAGTAAGAAGAGTCATATTTCTTGTACATAAGTCGGCATTGTGCCTTTTGTATTTAATTCCGATGCAATTTCTGTGTTTCATCGTCAATAAGAAGGTCAGAGGGATACAGTAAACCTGAAGTGAAGCATCGGAATCTATAACTAGTGTCATAGGAATGGTTAAAACATAGGCTGTAAGAAGAGTCAGTTTTCTTGTACTTAAGTCGACATTGTGCCTTTTGTATTTAATTCCGATGCAATTTCTGTGTTTCATCGTCAATAAGAAGGTCAGAGGGATACAGTAAACCTGAAGTGAAGCATCGGAATCTATAGCTGGTGTCACAGGAATGGTTCAATCATAGACAGTAAGAAGAGTCAGATTTCTTTCACTTAAGTCGGCATTGTGACTTTTGTATTTAATTCCGATGCAATTTCTGTGTTTCATCGTCAATAAGAAGGTCAGAGGGGTACAGTAAACCTGAGGTGAAGTATCGAAATCTATAACTGGTGTCACAGGAATGGTTCAAAACATAGACTGTAAGAAGAGTCAGTTTTCTTGTACTTAAGTCGGCATTGTGCCTTTCCTACTTAATTCAGATGCAATTTCTGTGTTTCATCGTCAATATGAAGGTCAGAGGGATACAGTAAACCTGAAGTGAAGCATCGGAATCTATAACTAGTGTCACAGAAATGCTTCAAAACATAGACAGTAAGAAGAGTAAGTTTTCTTGTACTTAAGTCGGCATTGTGCCTTTTGTATTTAATTACGACTTAATATCTGTTTTTCATCGTCAATAAGAAGGTCAGAGGAATACAGTAAACCTGAAGTGAAGCATCGAATCTATAACTAGTGTCACAGGAATGGTTCAAAGCATAGACATTAAGAAGAGTTAGTTTTCTTGTACTTAAGTCGGCGTTGTGCCTTTTCAATTTATTTCCGATGCAATTTTTGTGTTTAATCGTCAATAAGAAAGTCAGAGGGATACAGTAAAAATGAAGTGAAGCATCGGAATCTATAACTTGTGTCACAGGAATGGTTCAAAACATAGACAGTAAGAAGAGTCAGTTTCCTTGTTCTTAAGACGGCATTGTGCCTTTTGTATTTAATTCCAATGATATATCTGTGTTTCATCGTCAATAAGAAGGTCAGAGGGATACAGTAAACCTGAAGTGAAGCATCGAATCTAAAACTAGTGTCACAGGAATGGTTCAAAGCATAGACAGTAAGAAGAGTCAGTTTTCTTGTACTTAAGTCGGCATTGTGCATTTTCTATTTAATTCCGATGCAATTTCTGTGTTTCATCGTCAATAAGAAAGTCAGAGGGATACAGTAAATTGAAGTGAAGCATCGGAATCTATAACTAGTGTCACATGAATTGTTCAAAACATAGACAGTAAGAAGAGTCAGTTTTCTTGTACTTAAGTCGGCATTGTGCCTTTTTTTATTTAATTCCGATGCCATTTCTGTGTTTCATCGTCAATAAGAAAGTCGGAGGGGTACAGTAAAAATGAAGTAAAGCATCGGAATCTATAACTAGTGTCACAGGAATGGTTCAAAACATAGGCAGTAAGAAGAGTCAGTTTTCTTGTACTTCAGTTGGCATTGTGCCTTTTGTATTTAATTCCGATGCAAAATTCTGTGTTTCGTCGTCAATAAGAAGGTCAGCGGGATACAGTAAACCTGAAGTGATGCATCGGAATCTATAACTAGTATCACAGGAATGGTTCAATCATAGACAGTAAGAAGAGTCAGTTTTCTAGTACTTAAGTCGACATTGTGCCTTTTGTATTTAATTCCGACGCAATTTCTGTGTTTCATCGTCAATAAGAAGGTCAGAGGGATACAGTAAACCTGAGGTGAAGTATCGGTAACTATAACTAGTGTCACAGGAATGGTTCAAAACATTGACAGTAAGAAGAGTCAGTTTTCTTGTACATAAGTCGGCATCGTGCCTTTCCTATTTAATTCCGAAGCAATTGCTGTATTTCATCGTCAATAAGAAGGTCAGAGGGATACAGTAAAATTGACGTGAAGCATCGGAATCTATAACTAGTGTCACAGGAATGGTTCAAACATAGACAGTAAGAAGTGTCAGTTTTCTTGTACTTAAGTCGGCATTGTGCCTTTTGTATTTAACTCCTATGCAATTTCTGTGTTTCATCGTCAATAAGATGGTCAGAGGGATACAGTAAACCTGAAGTGAAGCATCGGAATCTATAGCTGGTGTCACAGGAGTGGTTCAATCATAGACAGTAAGAAGAGTCAGATTTCTTTTACTTAAGTCGGCATTGTGAATTTTGTATTTAATTCCGATGCAATTTCTGTGTTTCATCGTCAATAAGAAGGTCAGAGGGGTACAGTAAACCTGAGGTGAAGTATCGAAATCTATAACTGGTGTCACAGGAATGGTTCTAAACATAGACTGTAAGAAGAGTCAGTTTTCTTGTACTTAAGTCGGCATTGTGCCTTTCCTATTTAATTCAGATGCAATTTCTGTGTTTCATCGTCAATATGAAGGTCAGAGGGATACAGTAAACCTGAAGTGAAGCATCGGAATCTATAACTAGTGTCACAGAAATGGTTCAAAACATAGACAGTAAGAAGAGTAAGTTTTCTTGTACTTAAGTCGGCATTGTGCCTTTTGTATTTAATTCCGATTTAATATCTGTTTTTCATCGTCAATAAGAAGGTCAGAGGGATACAGTAAACCTGAAGTGAAGCATCGAATCTATAACTAGTGGCACAGGAATGGTTCAAAGCATAGACATTAAGAAGAGTTAGTTTTCTTGTACTTAAGTCAGCGTTGTGCCTTTTCAATTTATTTCCGATGCAATTTTTGTGTTTAATCGTCAATAAGAAAGTCAGAGGGATACAGTAAAAATGAAGTGAAGCATCGGAATCTATAACTTGTGTCACAGGAATGGTTCAAAACATAGACAGTAAGAAGAGTCAGTTTCCTTGTTCTTAAGACGGCATTGTGCCTTTTGTATTTAATTCCAATGATATTTCTGTGTTTCATCGTCAATAAGAAGGTCAGAGGGATACAGTAAACCTGAAGTGAAGCATCGAATCTAAAACTAGTGTCACAGGAATGGTTCAAAGCATAGACAGTAAGAAGAGTGTTTTCTTGTACTTAAGTCGGCATTGTGCATTTTCTATTTAATTCCGATGCAATTTCTGTGTTTCATCGTCAATAAGAAAGTCAGAGGGATACAGTAAAAATGAAGTGAAGCATCGGAATTTATAACTAGTGTCACATGTATTGTTCAAAACATAGACAGTAAGAAGAGTCAGTTTTCTTGTACTTAAGTCTGCATTGTGCCATCTGTATTTAACTCCGATGCAATTTCTGTGTTTCATCGTCAATTAGAAGGTCAGAGGGATACAGTAAACCTTAAGTGAACCATCGAATCTATAACTAGTGTCACAGGAATGGTTCAAACATAGACTGTAAGAAGAGACAGTTTTCTTGTACTTAAGTCTGCATTGTGCCATCTGTATTTAACTCCGATGCAATTTCTGTGTTTCATCGTCAATTAGAAGGTCAGAGGGATACAGTAAACCTTAAGTGAACCATCGAATCTATAACTAGTGTCACTGGAATGGTTCAAAGCATAGACAGTAAGAAGTGTCAGTTTTCTTGTACTTAAGTCTGCATTGTGCCATCTGTATTTAACTCCGATGCAATTTCTGTGTTTCATCGTCAATTAGAAGGTCAGAGGGATACAGTAAACCTTAAGTGAACCATCGAATCTATAACTAGTGTCACAGGAATGGTTCAAACATAGACTGTAAGAAGAGACAGTTTTCTTGTACTTAAGTCGGCGTTGTGCCTTTTCTATTTATTTCCGATGCAATTTATGTGTTTAATCGTCAATAAGAAAGTCAGAGGGATACAGTAAAAATGAAGTGAAGCATCGGAATCTATAACTAGTGTCACATGAATGGTTCAAAACGTAGACAGTAAGAAGAGTCAGTTTTCTTGTACTTAAGTCGGCATTGTGCCTTTTGTATTTAACTCCGATGCAATTTCTGTGTTTCATCGTCAATAAGAAGGTCGGAGGGATACTGTAAACCTGAAGTGAAGCAACGGAATTGATAACTAGTGTCACAGGAATGGTTCAAAACATAGGCAGTAAGAAGAGTCAGTTTTCTTGTACTTAAGTCGGCATTGTGCCTTTTGTATTTAATTCCGATGCAATTTCTGTGTTTCATCGTCAATAAGAAGGTCAGAGGCATACAGTAAACCTGAAGTGAAGCATCGAATCTATAACTAGTGTCACAGGAATGGTTCAAAGCATAGACATTAAAAAGAGTTAGTTTTCTTGTACTTAAGCCGGCGTTGTGCCTTTTCAATTTATTTCCGATGCAATTTTTGTGTTTAATCGTCAATAAGAAAGTCAGAGGGATACAGTAAAAATGAAGTGAAGCATCGGAATCTATAACTTGTGTCACAGGAATGGTTCAAAACATAGACAGTAAGAAGAGTCAGTTTCCTTGTTCTTAAGACTGCTTTGTGCCTTTTGTATTTAATTCCAATGAAATTTCTGTGTTTCATCGTCAATAAGAAGGTCAGAGGGATACAGTAAACCTGAAGTGAAGCATCGAATCTATAACTAGTGTCACAGGAATGGTTCAAAGCATAGACAGTAGGAAGAGTCAGTTTTCTTGTACTTAAGTCGGCATTGTGCCTTTTCTATTTAATTCCGATGCAATTTCTGTGTTTCATCGTCAATAACAAAGTCAGAGGGATACAATAAAAATGAAGTGAAGCATCGGAATCTATAACTAGTGTCACATGAATTGTTCAAAACATAGGCAGTAAGAAGAGTTAGTTTTCTTGTACTTAAGGCGGCATTGTGCCTTTTGTATTTAATTCCGATGCAATTTCTGTGTTTCATCGTCAATAAGGTCCGAGGGATACAGTAATCCTGAAGTGAAGCATCGAATCTATAACTAGTGTCGCAGGAATGGTTCAAAGCATAGACAGTAAGAAGAGTCAGTTTTCTTGTACTTAAGTCGGCATTGTGCCTTTTCTATTTAATTCCGATGCCATTTCTGTGTTTCATCGTCAATAAGAAAGTCGGAGGGATGCAGTAAAATTGAAGTGAAGCATCGGAATCTATAACTAGTGTCACAGGAATGGTTCAAAGCATAGGCAGTAAGAAGAGTCAGTTTTCTTGTACTTCAGTCGGCACTGTGCCTTTTGTATTTAATTCCGATGCAATTTCTGTGTTTCATCGTCAATACGAAGGTCAGAGGGATACAGTAAACCTGAAGTGATGCATCGGAATCTATATCTAGTGACACAGGAATTGTTCAATCATAGACAGTAAGAAGAGTCAGTTTTCATGTACTTATGTCGGCATTGTGACTTTTGTATTTAATTCCGATGCAATTTCTGTGTTTCATCGTCAATAAGAAGGTCAGAGGGATACAGTAAACCTGAGGTGAAGCATCGGTAACTATAACTAGTGTCACAGCAATGGTTCAATACATAGACAGTTAGAAGAGTCAGTTTTCTTGTACATAAGTCGGCATTGTGCCTTTCCTATTTAATTCCGAAGCAATTTCTGTATTTCATCGTCAATAAGAAGGTCAGAGGGATAGAGTAAAACTGAAGTGAAGCATCGGAATCTATAACTAGTGTCACAGGAATGGTTCAAAACATAGACAGTAAGAAGTGTCAGTTTTCTTGTACTTAAGTCGGCATTGTGCCATTTGTATTTAACTCCGATGCAATTTCTGTGTTTCATCGTCAATTAGAAGGTCAGAGGGATACAGTAAACCTGAAGTGAACCATCGAATCTATAACTAGTGTCACAGGAATGGTTCAAAGCATAGACAGTAAGAAGAGTCAGTTTTCTTGTACTTAAGTCGGCGTTGTGCCTTTTCTATTTATTTCCGATGCAATTTATGTGTTTAATCGTCAATAAGAAAGTCAGAGGAATACAGTAAAAATGAAGTGAAGCATCGGAATAAATAACTAGTGTCACAGGAATGTTTCAAAACATAGACAGTAAGAAGAGTCAGTTTTCTTGTTCTTAAGTCGGCATTGTCCCTTTTGTATGTAATAACGATGAAATTTCTGTGTTTCATCGTCAATAAGAAGGTCAGAGGGATACAGAAATCCTGAAGTGAAGCATCAAATCTATAACTAGTGTCACAGGTATGGTTCAAAGCATAGACAGTAAGAAGAGTCAGTTTTCTTGTGCTTAAGTCGGCATTGTGCCTTTTCTATTTAATTCCGATGCAATTTCTGTGTTTCATCGTCAATAAGAAAGTCAGAGTGATACAGTAAAAATGAAGTGAGGCATCGGAATCTATAACTAGTGGCACATGAATGGTTCAAAACGTAGACAGTAAGAAGAGTCAGCTTTCTTGTACTTAAGTCGGCATTGTGCCTTTTGTATTTAACTCCGATGCAATTTCTGTGTTTCATCGTCAATAAGAAGGTCAGAGGGATACTGTAAACCTGAAGTGAAGCAACTGAATTGATAACTAGTGTCACAGGAATGGTTCAAACCATAGGCAGTAAGAAGAGTCAGTTTTCTTGTACTTAAATCGGCATTGTGCCTTTAGTATTTAATTCCGATGCAATTTCTGTGTTTCATCGTCAATAAGAAGGTCAGAGGGATACAGTAATCCTGAAGTGAAGCATCGAATCTATAACTAGTGTCACAGGAATGGTTCAAAGCATTGACAGTAAGAAGAGTCAGTTTTCTTGTCCTTAAGTCGGCATTGTGCCTTTTCTGTTTAATTCCGATGCCATATCTGTGTTTCATCGTCAATAAGAAAGTCGGAGGGATACAGTAAAAATGAAGTGAAGCATCGGAATCTATAACTAGTGTCACAGGAATGGTTCAAAACATTGGCAGTAAGAAGAGTCAGTTTTCTTGTACTTCAGTCGGCATTGTGCCTTTTGTATTTAATTCCGATGCAATTTCTGTGTTTCATCGTCAATAAGAAGGTCAGAGGGATACAGTAAACCTGAAGTGATGCATCGGAATCTATAACTAGTGTCACAGGAATGGTTCAATCATAGACAGTAAGAAGAGTCAGTTTTCTTGTACTTAAGTCGGCATTGTGCCTTTTGTATTTAATTCCGATGCAATTTCTGTGTTTCATCGTCAATAAGACGGTCAGAGGGATACAGTAAACCTGAGGTGAAGTATCGGCAACTATAACTAGTTTCTCAAGAATGGTTCAACACATAGACAGTAAGAAGAGTCAGTTTTCTTGTACATAAGTCGGCATTGTGCCTTTCCTATTTAATTCCGAAGCAATTTCTGTATTTCATCGTCAATAAGAAGGTCAGAGGGATACAGTGAAACTGAAGTGATGCATCGGAATCTATAACTGGTGTCACTGGAATGGTTCAAAACATAGACAGTTTGAAGTGTCAGTTTTCTTGTACTTAAGTCGGCATTGTGCCTTTTGTATTTAACTCCTATGCAATTTCTGTGTTTCATCCTCAATTAGAATGTCAGAGGGATACAGTAAACCTGAGGTGCAGCATCGGAATCTATAACTAGTGTCACAGGAATGGTTAAAACATAGGCAGTAAGAAGAGTCAGTTTTCTTGTACTTAAGTCTTCATTGTGACTTTTGTATTTAATTCCGATGCAATTTCTGTGTTTCATCGTCAATAAGAAGGTCAGAGGGATACAGTAAACCTGAGGTGAAGTATCGGTAACTATAACTAGTTTCACAAGAATGGTTCAACACATAGACAGTAAGAGGAGTCAGTTTTCTTGTACATAAGTCGGCAATGTGCCTTTCCTGTTTAATTCCGAAGCAATTTCTGTATTTCATCGTCAATAAGAAGGTCAGAGGGATACAGTAAAACTGAAGTGAAGCATCGGAATCTATAACTAGTGTCACAGGAATGGTTCAAAACATAGACAGTTTGAAGGGTCAGTTTTCTTGTACTTAAGTCGGCGTTGTGTCTTTTCAATTTATTTCCGATGCAATTTTTGTGTTTAATCGTCAATACGAAAGTCAGAGGGATACAGTAAAAATGAAGTGAAGCATCGGAATCTATAACCTGTGTCACAGGAATGTTCCAATTTATAGACAGTAAGATCATCAGTTTTCTTGTTCTTAAGTCGGCGTTGTGCCTTTTGTATTCAATTCCAATGAAATTTCTGTGTTTCATCGTCAATAAGAAGGTCAGAGGGATACAGTAAACCCGAAGTGAAGCATCGAATCTATAACTAGCGTCACAGGAATGGTTCATAGCATAGACAGTAGGAAGAGTCAGTTTTCTTGTACTTAACTCGGCATTGTGCCTTTTCTATTTAATTCCGATGCAATTTCTGTCTTTAATCGTCAATAAGAAAGTCAGAGGGATACAGTAAAAATGAAGTGAAGCATCGGAATCTATAACTAGTGTCACAGGAATGGTTCAAAACAGAGACGGTAAGAAGAGTCAGTTTTCTTGTTCTTAAGTCGGCATTGTGCCTTTTCTATTTAATTCCGATGCAATTTCTGTGTTTCATCGTCAATAAGAAAGTCAGAGGGATACAGTAAAAATGAAGTGAAGCATCGGAATCTATAACTAGTGTCACAGGAATGGTTAAAACATAGGCAGTAAGAAGAGTCAGTTTTCTTGTACTTAAGTCTTCATTGTGACTTTTGTATTTAATTCCGATGCAATTTCTGTGTTTCATCGTCAATAAGAAGGTCAGAGGGATACAGTAAACTTGAAGTGAAGCATCGAATCTATAACTAGTGTCACAGGAATGGTTCAAAGCATAGACAGTAAGAAGAGTCAGATTTCTTGTACTTAAGTCGGCATTGTGCCTTTTCTATTTAATTCCGATGCAATTTCTGTGTTTCTTCGTCAATAAGAAGGTCAGAGGGATACAGTAAAAATGAAGTGAAGCATCGGAATCTATAACTAGTGTCACAGGAATGGTTCAAAACATAGACAGTAAGAAGAGTCAGTTTTCTTGTTCTTAAGTCGGCATTGTGCCTTTTGTATTTAATTCGAATGAAATTTCTGTGTTTCATCGTCAATAAGAAGTTCAGAGGGATACAGTAAACCCGAGTGAAGCATCGAATCTATAACTAGTGTCACAGGAATGGTTCATAGCATAGACAGTAGGAAGAGTCAGTTTTCTTGTACTTAACTCGGCATTGTGCCTTTTCTATTTAATTCCGATGCAATTTCTGTGTTTCATCGTCAATAAGAAAGTCAGAGGGATACAGTAAAAATGTAGTGAAGCATCGGAATCTATAACTAGTGTCACAGGAATTGTTCAAAACATAGGCAGTAAGAAGAGTCAGTTTTCTTGTACTTACGTCGGCATTGTGTCTTTTGTATTTAATTCCGATGCAATTTCTGTGTTTCATCGTCAATAAGAAGGTCAGAGGGATACAGTAAACCTGAAGTGAAGCATCGGAATCTATAACTAGTGTCACAGGAGTGGTTCAATCGTAGACAGTAAGAAGAGTCAGTTTTCTTGTACTTAAGTCGGCATTGTGACTTTTGTATTTAATTCCGATGCAATTTCTGTGTTTCATCGTCAATAAGAAGGTCAGAGGGATACAGGAACCCTAAGGTGAAGTATCGGAATCTATAACTAGTGTCACAGGAATGGTTCAAAACATAGACAGTAAGAAGAGTCAGTTTTCTTGTACATAAGTCGGCATTGTGCCTTTCCTATTTAATTCCGAAGCAATTTCTGTATTTCATCGTCAATAAGAAGGTCAGAGGGATACAGTAAAACTGAAGTGAAGCATCGGAATCTATAACTAGTGTCACAGGAATGGTTCAAAACATAGACAGTAAGAAGTGTCAGTTTTCTTGTACTTAAGTCGTCAGTGTGCATTTGTATTTAGCTCCTATGCAATTTCTGTGTTTCGTCGTCAATTACAAGGTCAGAGGGATACAGTAAACCTGAGGTGCAGCATCGGAATCTATAACTAGTGTCACAGGAATGGTTAAAACATAGGCAGTAAGAAGAGTCAGTTTTCTTGTACTTAAGTCGGCATTGTGCCTTTTGTATTTAATTCCGATGCAATTTCTGTGTTTCATCGTCAATAAGAAGGTCAGAGGGATACAGTAAACCTGAAGTGAAGCATCGGAATCTATAACTAGTGTCACAGGAATGGTTCAATCATAGACAGTAAGAAGAGTCAGATTTCTTGAACTTAAGACGGCATTGTGACTTTTGTATTTAATTCCGAAGCAATTTCTGTGTTTCATCGTCAATAAGAAGGTCAGAGGGATACAGTAAACCTGAGGTGAAGTATCGGAATCTATAACTAGTGTCACAGGAATGGTTCAAAACATAGACTGTAAGAAGAGTCAGTTTTCTTGTACTTAAGTCGGCATTGTGCCTTTCCTATTTAATTCAGATGCAATTTCTGTGTTTCATCGTCAATATGAAGGTCAGAGGGATACAGTAAACCTGAAGTGAAGCATCGGAATCTATAACTAGTGTCACAGAAATAGTTCAAAACATAGACAGTAAGAAGAGTAAGTTTTCTTTTACTTAAGTCGGCATTGTGCCTTTTGTATTTAATTCCGATGAAATATCTGTTTTTCATCGTCAATAAGAAGGTCAGAGGGAAACAGTAAACCTGAAGTGAAGCATCGAATCTATAACTAGTGTCACAGGAATGGTTCAAAGCATAGACATTAAGAAGAGTTAGTTTTCTTGTACTTAAGTCGGCGTTGTGCCTTTTCAATTTACTTCC
The DNA here is from genome assembly GCF_021461385.2 of Schistocerca piceifrons. NCBI lineage: Eukaryota > Metazoa > Arthropoda > Insecta > Orthoptera > Acrididae > Schistocerca > Schistocerca piceifrons. The sequence goes on from NW_025728705.1 coordinate 258,563, forward strand.
GATGCAATTTTTGTGTTTAATCGTCAATACGAAAGTCAGAGGGATACAGTAAAATTGAAGTGAAGCATCGGAATCTATAACCTGTGTCACAGGAATGATTCAAAACATAGACAGTAAGAAGAGTCAGTTTTCTTGTTCTTAAGTCGGCATTGTGCCTTTTGTATTTAATTCCAATGAAATTTCTGTGTTTCATCGTCAATAAGAAGGTCAGAGGATTACAGTAAACCTGAAGTGAAGCATCGAATCTATAACTAGTGTCACAGGAATGGTTCAAAGCATAGACAGTAAGAAGAGTCAGTTTTCTTGTACTTAAGTCGGCATTGTGCCTTTTCTATTTAATTCCGATGCAATTTCTGTGTTTCATCGTCAATAAGAAAGTCAGAGGGATACAGTAAAAATGAAGTGAAGCATCGGAATCTATAACTAGTGTCACATGAATTGTTCAAAACATAGACAGTAAGAAGAGTCAGTTTTCTTGTACTTAGGTCGGCATTGTGCCTTTTGTATTTAATTCCGATGACATTTCTGTGTTTCATCGTCAATAAGAAGGTCAGAGGGATACAGTAAAGCTGAGGTGAAGTATCGGTAACTATAACTAGTGTCACAGGAATGGTTCAATACATAGACAGTTAGAAGAGTCAGTTTTCTTGTACATAAGTCGGCATTGTGCCTTTCCTATTTAATTCCGAAGCAATTTCTGTATTTCATCGTCAATAAGAAGGTCAGAGGGATACAGTAAAACTGAAGTGAAGCATCGGAATCTATAACTAGTGTCACAGGAATGGTTCAAAACATAGACAGTAAGAAGTGTCAGTTTTCTTGTACTTAAGTCGGCATTGTGCCATTTGTATTTTACTCCGATGCAATTTCTGTGTTTCATCGTCAATTAGAAGGTCAGAGGGATACAGTAAACCTGAAGTGAACCATCGAATCTATAACTAGTGTCACAGGAATGGTTCAAAGCATAGACAGTAAGAAGAGTCAGTTTTCTTGTACTTAAGTCGGCGTTGTGCCTTTTCTATTAATTTCCGATGCAATTTATGTGTTTAATCGTCAATAAGAAAGTCAGAGGGATACAGTAAAAATGAAGTGAAGCATCGGAATCTATAACTAGTGTCACAGGAATGTTTCAAAACATAGACAGTAAGAAGAGTCAGTTTTCTTGTTCTTAAGTCAGCATTGTCCCTTTTGTATGTAATAACGATGAAATTTCTGTGTTTCATCGTCAATAAGAAGGTCAGAGGGATACAGAAATCCTGAAGTGAAGCATCGAATCTATAACTAGTGTAACAGGTATGGTTCAAAGCATTGACAGTAAGAAGAGTCAGTTTTCTTGTGCTTAAGTCGGCATTGTGCCTTTTCTATTTAATTCCGATGCAATTTCTGTGTTTCATCGTCAATAAGAAAGTCAGAGTATTACAGTAAAAATGAAGTGAGGCATCGGAATCTATAACTAGTGGCACATGAATGGTTCAAAACGTAGACAGTAAGAAGAGTCAGCTTTCTTGTACTTAAGTCGGCATTGTGCCTTTTGTATTTAACTCCGATGCAATTTCTGTGTTTCATCGTCAATAAGAAGGTCAGAGGGATACTGCAAACCTGAAGTGAAGCAACTGAATTGATAACTAGTGTCACAGGAATGGTTCAAACCATAGGCAGTAAGAAGAGTCAGTTTTCTTGTACTTAAATCGGCATTGTGCCTTTAGTATTTAATTCCGATGCAATTTCTGTGTTTCATCGTCAATAAGATGGTCAGAGGGATACAGTAATCCTGAAGTGAAGTATCGGAATCTATAACTAGTGTCACAGGAATGGTTCAAAACATTGGCAGTAAGAAGAGTCAGTTTTCTTGTACTTCAGTCGGCATTGTGCCTTTTGTATTTAATTCCGATGCAATTTCTGTGTTTCATCGTCCATAAGAAGGTCAGAGGGATACAGTAAACCTGAAGTGATGCATCGGAATCTATAACTAGTGTCACAGGAATGGTTCAAAACATAGACAGTTTGAAGGGTCAGTTTTCTTGTACTTAAGTCGGCGTTGTGTCTTTTCAATTTATTTCCGATGCAATTTTTGTGTTTAATCGTCAATACGAAAGTCAGAGGGATACAGTAAAAATGAAGTGAAGCATCGGAATCTATAACCTGTGTCACAGGAATGTTCCAATTTATAGACAGTAAGATCAGTCAGTTTTCTTGTTCTTAAGTCGGCATTGTGCCTTTTGTATTCAATTCCAATGAAATTTCTGTGTTTCATCGTCAATAAGAAGGTCAGAGGGATACAGTAAACCCGAAGTGAAGCATCGAATCTATAACTAGCGTCACAGGAATGGTTCATAGCGTAGACAGTAGGAAGAGTCAGTTTTCTTGTACTTAACTCGGCATTGTGCCTTTTCTATTTAATTCCGATGCAATTTCTGTCTTTAATCGTCAATAAGAAAGTCAGAGGGATACAGTAAAAATGAAGTGAAGCATCGGAATCTATAACTAGTGTCACAGGAATGGTTCAAAGCATAGACAGTAAGAAGAGTCAGTTTTCTTGTTCTTAAGTCGGCATTGTGCCTTTTCTATTTAATTCCGATGCAATTTCTGTGTTTCATCGTCAATAAGAAAGTCAGAGGGATACAGTAAAAATGAAGTGAAGCATCGGAATCTATAACTAGTGTCACAGGAATGGTTAAAACATAGGCAGTAAGAAGAGTCAGTTTTCTTGTACTTAAGTCTTCATTGTGACTTTTGTATTTAATTCCGATGCAATTTCTGTGTTTCATCGTCAATAAGAAGGTCAGAGGGATACAGTAAACCTGAAGTGAAGCATCGAATCTATAACTAGTGTCACAGGAATGGTTCAAAGCATAGACAGTAAGAGGAGTCAGATTTCTTGTACTTAAGTCGGCATTGTGCCTTTTCTATTTAATTCCGATGCAATTTCTGTGTTTCATCGTCAATAAGAAAGTCAGAGGGATACAGTAAAAATGAAGTGAAGCATCGGAATCTATAACTAGTGTCGCATGAATGGTTCAAAACGTAGACAGTAAGAAGAGTCAGTTTTCTTGTACTTAAGTCGGCATTGTGCCTTTTGTATTTAATTCCGATGCAATTTCTGTGTTTCATCGTCAATAAGAAGGTCAGAGGGATACAGTAAACCTGAAGTGAAGCATCGGAATCTATAACTAGTGTCACAGGAATGGTTCAATCATAGACAGTAAGAAGAGTCAGATTTCTTGAACTTAAGACGGCATTGTGACTTTTGTATTTAATTCCGAAGCAATTTCTGTGTTTCATCGTCAATAAGAAGGTCAGAGGGATACAGTAAACCTGAGGTGAAGTATCGGAATCTATAACTAGTGTCACAGGAATGGTTCAAAACATAGACTGTAAGAAGAGTCAGTTTTCTTGTACTTAAGTCGGCATTGTGCCTTTCCTATTTAATTCAGATGCAATTTCTGTGTTTCATCGTCAATATGAAGGTCACAGGGATACAGTAAACCTGAAGTGAAGCATCGGAATCTATAACTAGTGTCACAGAAATGGTTCAAAACATAGACAGTAAGAAGAGTAAGTTTTCTTTTACTTAAGTCGGCATTGTGCCTTTCGTATTTAATTCCGATGAAATATCTGTTTTTCATCGTCAATAAGAAGGTCAGAGGGAAACAGTAAACCTGAAGTGAAGCATCGAATCTATAACTAGTGTCACAGGAATGGTTCAAAGCATAGACATTAAGAAGAGTTAGTTTTCTTGTACTTAAGTCGGCGTTGTGCCTTTTCAATTTACTTCCGATGCAATTTTTGTGTTTAATCGTCAATAAGAAAGTCAGAGGGATACAGTAAAAATGAAGTGAAGCATCGGAATCTATAACCTGTGTCACAGGAATGGTTCAAAACATAGACAGTAAGAAGAGTCAGTTTTCTTGTTCTTAAGTCGGCATTGTGCCTTTTGTATTTAATTCCAATGAAATTTCTGTGTTTCATCGTCAATAAGAAGGTCAGAGGATTACAGTAAACCTGAAGTGAAGCATCGAATCTATAACTAGTGTCACAGGAATGGTTCAAAGCATAGACAGTAAGAAGAGTCAGTTTTCTTGTACTTAAGTCGGCATTGTGCCTTTTCTATTTAATTCCGATGCAATTTCTGTGTTTCATCGTCAATAAGAAAGTCAGAGGGATACAGTAAAAATGAAGTGAAGCATCGGAATCTATAACTAGTGTCACATGAATTGTTCAAAACATAGACAGTAAGAAGAGTCAGTTTTCTTGTACTTAAGTCGGCATTGTGCCTTTTGTATTTAATTCCGATGAAATTTCTGTGTTTCATCGTCAATAAGAAGGTCAGAGGGATACAGTAAACCTGAAGTGAAGCATCGAATCTATAACTAGTGTCACAGGAATGGTTCAAAGCATAGCAGTAAGAAGAGTCAGTTTTCTTGTACTTAAAGTCGGCATTGTGCCTTTTCTATTTAATTCCGATGCAATTTCTGTGTTTAATCGTCAATAAGAAAGTCAGAGGGATACAGTAAAAATGAAGTGAAGCATCGGAATCTATAACCTGTGTCACAGGAATGGTTCAAATCATAGACAGTAAGACGAGTCAGTTTTCTTGTTCTTAAGTCGGCATTGTGCCTTTTGTATTTAATTCCAATGAAATTTCTGTGTTTCATCGTCAATAAGAAGGTCAGAGGGATACAGTAAACCTGAAGTGAAGCATCGAATCTATAACTAGTGTCAGAGGAATGGTTCAAAGCATAGACAGTAAGAAGAGTCAGTTTTTCTTGTACTTAAGTCGGCATTGTGACTTTTGTATTTAATTCCTATGCAATTTCTGTGCTTCATCGTCAATAAGAAGGTCAGAGGGATACAGTAAACCTGAGGTGAAGTATCGGTAACTATAACTAGTGTCACAGGAATGGTTCAAAACATAGACAGTAAGAAGAGTCAGTTTTCTTGTACATAAGTCAGCATTGTGCCTTTCCTATTTAATTCCGAAGCAATTTCTGTATTTCATCGTCAATGAGAAGGTCAGAGGGATACAGTAAACCTGAGGTGCAGCATCGGAGTCTATAACTAGTGTCTCAGGAATGGTTAAAACATAGGCAGTAAGAAGAGTCAGTTTTCTTGTACTTAAGTCGGCATTGTGCCTTTTGTGTTTAATTCCGATGCAATTTCTGAGTTTCATCGTCAATAACAAGGTCAGAGGGATACAGTAAACTTGAAGTGAAGCATCGGAATCTATAACAAGTGTCACAGGGATGGTTCAATCATAGACAGTAAGAAGAGTCAGATTTCTTGTACTTAAGTCGGCATTGTGACTTTTGTATTTAATTCCGATGCAATTTCTGTGTTTCATCGTCAATAAGAAGGTCAGAGGGATACAGTAAACCTGAGGTGAAGTATCGGAATCTATAACTAGTGTCACAGGAATGGTTCAAAGCATAGACTGTAAGAAGAGTCAGTTTCCTTATACGTAAGTCGGCATTGTCCCTTTCCTATTTAATTCAGATGCAATTTCTGTGTTTCATCGTCAATATGTAGGTCAGAGGGATACAGTAAACCTAAAGTGAAGCATTGGAATCTATAACTAGTGTCACAGAAATGGTTCAAAGCATAGACAGTAAGAAGAGTAGGTTTTCTTGTACTTAAGTCGGGATTGTGCCTTTTGTATTTAATTCCGATGAAATATCTGTTTTTCATCGTCAATAAGAAGGTCAGAGGGATACAGTAAACCTGAAGTGAAGCATCGAATCTATAACTAGTGTCACAGGAATGGTTCAAAGCATAGACATTAAGAAGAGTTAGTGTTCTTGTACTTAAGTCGGCGTTGTGCCTTTTCAATTTATTTCCGATGCAATTTTTGTGTTTAATCGTCAATAAGAAAGTCAGAGGGATACAGTAAAAATGAAGTGAAGCATCGGAATCTATAACTTGTGTCACAGGAATGGTTCAAAACATAGACAGTAAGAAGAGTCAGTTTTCTTGTTCTTAAGTCGGCATTGTGCCTTTTGTATTTAATTCCGATGAAATATCTGTGTTTCATCGTCAATAAGAAGTTCAGAGGGATACAGTAAACCCGAAGTGAAGCATCGAATCTATAACTAGTGTCACAGGAATAATTCATAGCATAGACAGTAGGAAGAGTCAGTTTTCTTGTACTTAACACGGCATTGTGCCTTTTCTATTTAATTCCGATGCAATTTCTGTGTTTCATCGTCAATAAGAAAGTCAGAGGGATACAGTAAAAATGAAGTGAAGCATCGGAATTTATAACTAGTGTCACATGAATGGTTCAAAACATAGACAGTAAGAAGAGTCAGTTTTCTTGTACTTAAGTGGGCATTGTGCCTTTTGTATTTAACTCCGATGCAATTTCTGTGTTTCATCGTCAATAAGAAGGTCAGAGGGATACAGTAAACCTGAAGTGAAGCATCGGAAATGATAACTAGTGTCACAGGAATTGTTCAAAACATAGGCAGTAAGAAGAGTCAGTTCTCTTGTACTTACGTCGGCATTGTGTCTTTTGTATTTAATTCCGATGCAATTTCTGTGTTTCATCGTCAATAAGAAGGTCAGAGGGATACAGTAACCATAAGGTGAAGTATCAGAATCTATAACTAGTGTCACAGGAATGGTTCAAAACATAGACAGTAAGAAGAGTCAGTTTTCTTGTACCTAAGTCGGCATTGTGCCTTTCCTATTTAATTCCGAAGCAATTTCTGTGTTTCATCGTCAATAAGAAGGTCAGAGGGATACAGAAAACCTGAAGTGAAGCATCGGAATCTATAACTAGTGTCACAGGAATGGTTCAAATCATAGACAGTAAGAAGAGTCAGTTTTCTTGTACTTAAGTCGGCATTGTGCCTTTTGTATTTAATTCCAATGAAATATCTGTGTTTCATCGTCAATAAGATGGTCAGAGGGATACAGTAAACCTGAAGTGAAGCATCGAATCTATAACTAGTGTCACAGGAATGGTTCAAAGCATAGACAGTAAGAAGAGTCAGTTCTCTTGTACTTAAGTCGGCGTAGTGCCTTTTCTATTTATTTCCGATGCAATTTCTGTGTTTAATCGTCAATAAGAAAGTCAGAGGGATACAGTAAAAATGAAGTGAAGCATCGGAATCTATAACTAGTGTCACAGGAATGGTTCAAAACATAGACAGTAAGAAGAGTCAGTTTTCTTGTACTTAAGTAGGCATTGTGCCTTTTGTATTTAATTCCAATGCAATATCTGTGTTTCATCATCAATAAGAAGGTCAGAGGGATTCAGTAAACCTGAAGTGAAGCATCGGAATCTATAACTAGTGTCACTTGAATGGTTCAAACATAGACAGTAAGAAGAGTCAGTTTTCTTGTACTTAAGTCGGCATTGTGCCTTTTGTATTTAATTCCGATGAAATTTCTGTGTTTCATCGTCAATAAGGAGGTCAGAGGGATACAGTAAACCTGAAGTGAAGCATCGGAATCTATAACTAAGGTCACAGGAATGATTCAAATCATAGACAGTAAGAAGAGTTAGTTTTCTTGTACTTAAGTCGGCATTGTGCTTTTTGTATTTAATTCCGATGCGATTTCTGCGTTTTATCGTCAAATAGAAGGTCAGACAGATTCAGTAAACCTGAAGTGAAGCATCGGAATCTTTATCTACTGTCACAGGAATGGTACAAATCATAGACAGTAAGAAGAGTCAGTTTCCTTGTACTTAAGTCGGCATTATGCCTTTTGTCTTTAACTCCGATGCAATTTCTGTGTTTCATCGTCAATAAGAAGGTCTGAGGGATACAGTAAACCTGAAGTGAAGCATCGAAATTGATAACTAGTGTCACAGGAATGGTTCAAAACATAGGCAGTAAGAAGGGTGAGGTTTCTTGTACATTATTCGGCATTGTGACTTTTGTATTTAATTCCGATGCAATTTTTGTGTTTCATCGTCAATAAGGTGGCCAGAGGGACACAGTAACCCTGAAGTGAAGCATCGGAATCTATAACTAGTGTCACAGGAATGGTTCAAATCATAGACAGTAAGAAGAGTCAGTTCTCTTGTACTTAAGTCGGCATTGTGCTTTTCGTATTTAATTCCGATGAAATATCTGTGTTTCATCGTCAATAAGTTGGTCAGAGGGATACAGTAAACCTGAAGTGAAGCATGGAATCTATAACTAGTGTCACAGGAATGGTTCAAAGCATAGACAGTAAGAAGAGTCAGTTCTCTTGTACTTAAGTCGGCGTAGTGCCTTTTCTATTTATTTCCGATGCAATTTCTGTGTTTAATCGTCAATAAGAAAGTCAGAGGAAAACAGTAAAAATGAAGTGAAGCATCGGAATCTATAACTAGTGTTACAGGAATGGTTCAATTCATAGACAGTAAGAAGAGTCAGTTTTCTTGTACATAAGTCGGCAGGGTGCCTTTTGTATTTATTTCCGACGCAATTTCTGAGTTTTATCGTCAATAAGAAGGTCAGATGCATACAGTAAACCTGAAGTGAAGCATCGGAAGCTGTAACTAGTGTCACATGAATGGTTCAAAGCATAGACGGTAAGAAGAGTCTGTTTTCTTGTACTTAAGTCGGCATTGTGCCTTTTGTATTTTACTCCGATGCAATTTCTGTGTTTCATCGTCAATAAGACGGTCAGAGGGATACAATAAACATGAAGTGAAGCATCGGAATCTATAACTAGTGTCACAGGAATGGTTCAAAACATAGACAGTAAGAAGAGTCAGTTTTTTTGTACTTAAGTAGGCATTGTACTTTTTGTATTTAAATCCGATGCAATATCTGTGTTTCATCAACAGTAAGAAGGTCAGAGGGATACAGTAAACCTGAAGTTAAGCATCGGAATCTATAACTAGTGTCACATGAATGGTTCAAACATAGACAGTAAGAAGAGTCAGTTTTCTTGTACTTAAGTCGGCATTGTGCTTTTGTATTTAATTCCGATGCGATTTGTGCGCTTTATCGTCAATAAGAAGGTCAGAGGGATACAGTAAACCTGAAGTGAAGCATCGGAATCTATATCTAGTGTCACAGGAAAGGTTCAAAACATAGACAGTAAGAAGAGTCAGTTTTCCTTGTACTTAAGTCGGCATTGTGCCTTTTGTATTTAATTCCGAAGCAATTTCTGTGTTTCACCGTCAACAAGAAGGTCAGAGGGATACAGTAAACCCGAAGTGAAGCATCGGAATCTATAACTAGTGTCACAGGAATGGTTCAAAAACATAGACAGTAAGAAGAGTCAGTTTTTTGTACTTAAGTAATGCATTGTGCTTTTTGTATTTAATTCCGATGGAATATCTGTGTTTCATCAACAGTAAGAAGGTCAGAGGGGATACAGTAAACCTGAAGTTAAGCATCGGAATCTATAACTAGTGGTCACATGAATGTTCAAAGATAGACAGTAACATGAGTCAGGTTTATTGTACTTAAGTCGGCATTGTGACTTTTGTATTAATTCCGATGCAATTTCTGTGTTTCATCGTCAATAAGTAGGTCAGAGGGATACAGTAAACCTGAGGTGAAGTATCGGAATCTATAACTAGTGTCACAGGAATGGTTAAAAGCATAGACTGTAAGAAGAGTCAGTTTTCTTGTACTTAAGTCGGCATTGTGCCTTTCCTATTTAATTCAGATGCAATTTTTGTGTTTAATTGTCAATAAGAAACTCAGAGGGATACAGTAAAAATGAAGTGAAGCATCGGAATCTATAACTTGTGTCACAGGAATGGTTCAAAACAAAGACAGTAAGAAGAGTCAGTTTTCTTGTACTTAATTCGGGCATTGTGCCTTTTATATTTAATTCCGATGCAATTTCTGTGTTTCATCGTCAATAAGAAGGTCAGAGGGATAAAGTAAACCTGAAGTAAAGCATCGGAATCTATAACGAGGGTCACATTAATGGTTCAAAACGTAGACAGTAAGAAGAGTCTGCTTTCCTTGTACTTAATTCGTGCATTGTGCCTTTTGTATTTAATTCCGAAGCAATTTCTGTGTTTCATCGTCAATAAGATGGTCAGAGGGATAAAGCTACACCTGAAGTAAAGCATCGGAATCTATAACGAGTGTCACATTAATGGTTCAAAACATAGACAGTAAGAAGAGCCAGTTTTCTTGTACTTAAGTCGGCATTGTGCTTTTTTGTATTCAGTTCCGATGCAATTTCTGTGTCTCATCGTCAATAAGGGGGTCAGAGGGATACAGGAAACCTGAAGTGAAGCATCAAAAATCTATAACTAGTGTACACAGGAATGTTTCAAATCAGAGACAGTAAGAAGAGTCAGTTTTCTTGTACATAGTCGGCAGGGTGCCTTTTGTATTTAATTCCGATGCAATTTTCTGAGTTTCATCGTCAATAAGAAGGCCAGATGGATACAGTAAACCTGAAGTGAAGCATCGGAAGCTGTAACTAGTGTCACATGAATGGTTCAAAACATAGACAGTAAGAAGAGTCTGTTTTCCTTGTACTTAAGTCGGCATTGTGCCTTTTGTATTTAATTCCGATGCAATTTCTGTGTTTCATCGTCAATAAGAAGGTCAGAGGGATACAGTAAACAAGAAGTGAAGCATCGGAATCTATAACTAGTGTCAGAGGAATGGTTCAAAACATAGACAGTAAGAAGAGTCAGTTTTTTGTAGTTAAGTAGGCATTGTGCTTTTTGTATTTAATTCCGATGCTATATCTGTGTTTCATCAACAGTAAGAAGGTCAGAGGGATGCAGTAAACCTGAAGTTAAGCATCGGAATCTATAACTAGTGTCACATGAATGGTTCAAACATAGACAGTAAGAAGAGTCAGTTATCTTGTACTTAAGTCGGCATTGTGCTTTTGTATTTAATTTCCGATGCGATTTCTGCGCTTTATCGTCAATAGAGGTCAGAGGGATACAGTAAAAGTGAAGTGAAGCATCGGAATCTATATCTAGGTGTCACAGGAATGGTTCAAAACATAGACAGTAAGAAGAGTCAGTTTTTCTTGTACTTAAGTCGGCATTGTGCCTTTTGTATTTAATTCCGATGCAATTTCTGTGTTTCACCCGTCAACAAGAAGGTCAGAGGGATACAGTAAACCCGGAGTGAAGCATCGGAATCTATAACTAGTGTCACAGGGAATGGTTCAAATCATAGACAGTAAGAAGAGTAAGTTTTTTTGTACTTAAGTAGGCATTGTGCCTTTTGTATTTATTCCAATGCAATATCTTGTGTTTCATCATCAATAAGAAGGTCAGAGGGATTCAGTAAACCTGAAGTGTAGCATCGGGAATCTATAACTAGTGTCACTTGAATGGTTCAAACATAGACAGTAAGAAGAGTCAGTTTTCTTGTACTTAAGTCGGCATTGTGCCTTTTGTATTTAATTCCGATGAAATTTCTGTGTTTCATCGTCAATAAGGAGGTCAGAGGATACAGTAAACCTGAAGTGAAGCATCGGAATCTATAACTAAGGTCACAGGAATGATCAAATCATAGACAGTAAGAAGAGTTAGTTTTCTTTGTACTTAAGTCTGGCATTGTGCTTTTTGTATTTAATTCCGATGCGATTTCTGCGTTTTATCGTCAAAATAGAAGGTCAGACAGATGCAGTAAACCTGAAGCGAAGCATCGGAATCTTTATCTAGTGTCACAGGAATGGTTCAAATCATAGACAGTAAGAAGAGTCAGTTTCCTTGTACTTAAGTCGGCATTATGCCTTTTGTCTTTAACTCCGATGCAATTTCTGTGTTTCATCGTCAATAAGAAGGTCTGAAGGGATACAGTAAAAATGAAGTGAAGCATCGAAATTGATAACTAGTGTCACAGGAAAGGTCAAAACATAGGCAGTAAGACGGGGTCAGGTTTCTTTGTACATAAGTCGGCATTGTGACTTTTGTATTTAATTCCGATGCAATTTCTGTGTTTCATCGTCAATAAGATGGTCAGAGGGGATACAGTAACCCTGAAGTGAAGCATCGGAATCTATAACTAGTGTCACAGGAATGGTTCAAATCATAGACAGTAAGAAGAGTCAGTTCTCTTTGTACTTAAGTCGGGCATTGTGCTTTTCGTATTTAATTCCGATGAAATATCTGTGTTTCATCGTCAATAAGATGGTCAGAGGGAATACAGTAATCCTGAAGTGAAGCATGGAATCTATAACTAGTGTCACAGGAATGGTTCAAAGCATAGACAGTAAGAAGAGTCAGTTCTCTTGTACTTAAGTCGGCGTAGTGCCTTTTCTATTTATTTCCGATGCAATTTCTTGTGTTTAATCGTCAATAAGAAAGTCAGAGGGAAAACAGTAAAAATGAAGTGAAGCATCGGAATCTATAACTAGTGTCACAGGAATGGTTCAATTCATAGACAGTAAGAAGAGTCAGTTTTCTTGTACTTAAGTCGGCATTGTGCCTTTTGTATTTAATTCCGATGCAATTTCTGTGTTTCATCGTCAATAAGGAGGTCAGAGGGATACAGTAAACCTGAAGTGAAGCATCAGAATCTATAACTAGTGTCACAGGAATGGTTCAAAACATAGGCAGTAAGAAGATTCAGTTTTCTTGTGCTTAAGTCGGCATTGTGCCTTTTGTATTTAATTCCGATGCAATTTCTGTGTATCATCGTCAATAAGAAGGTCAGAGGGATACAGTAGAATTGAAGTGAAGCATCGGAATCTATAACTAGTGTCACATGAATGGTTCAAAACATAGACAGTAAGAAGAGTCAGTTTCCTTGTAATTAAGTCGGCATTGTGAGTTTTGTATTTAATTCCGATGCAATTTCTGTGTTTCATCGTCAATAAGTAGGTCAGAGGGATACAGTAAACATGAAGTGAAGCATCGGAATCTATAACTAGTGTCACAGGAATGTTTCAAAGCATAGACAGTAGGAAGAGTCAGTTTTCTTGTACTTAATTCGGCATTGTGCCTTTTATATTTAATTCCGATGCAATTTCTGTGCTTCATCGTCAATAAGAAGGTCAGAGGGATAAAGTAAACCTGAAGTAAAGCATCGGAATCTATAACGAGTGTCACATTAATGGCTCAAAACATAGACAGTAAGAAGAGTCTGTTATCTTGTACTTAATTCGGCGTTGTGCCTTTTGTATTTAATTCCGAAGCAATTTCTGTGTTTCATCGACAATAAGATGGTCAGAGAGATAAAGTAAACCTGAAGTAAAGCATCGGAATCTATAACGAGTGTCACATTAATGGTTCAAAACATAGACAGTAAGAGGAGTCAGTTTTCTTGTACTTCAGTCGGCATTGTGCTTTTTGTATTCAGTTCCGATGCAATATCTGTGTCTCATCGTCAATAAGGAGGTCAGAGGGATACAGGAAACCTGAAGTGAAGCATCAAAATCCATAACTAGTGTCACAGGAATGGTTCAAATCAGAGACAGTAAGAAGAGTCAGTTTTCTTGTACATAAATCGGCAGGGTGCCTTTTGTATTTAATTCCGACGAAATTTCTGAGTTTCATCGTCAATAAGAAGGTCAGATGCATACAGTAAACCTGAAGTGAAGCATCGGAAGCTGTAACTAGTGTCACATGAATGGTTCAAAGCATAGACAGTAATAAGAGTCTGTTTTCTTGTACTTAAGTCGGCATTGTGCCGTTTGTATTTAATTCCGATGCAATTTCTGTGTTTCATCGTCAATAAGACGGTCAGAGGGATACAGTAAACATGAAGTGAAGCATCGGAATCTATAACTAGTGTCACAGGAATGGATCAAAACATAGACGGTAAGAAGAGTCAGCTTTCTTGTACTTAAGTCGGCATTGTGCCTTTTGTATTTAATTCCGAAGCAATTTCTGTGTTTCACCGTCAACAAGAAGGTCAGAGGGATACAGTAAACCGGAAGTGAAGCATCGGAATCTATAACTAGTGTCACAGGAATGGTTCAAAACATAGACAGTAAGAAGAGTCAGTTTTTTTGTACTTAAGTATGCATTGTGCTTTTTTGTATTTAATTCCGATGGAATATCTGTGTTTCATCAACAGTAAGAAGGTCAGAGGGATACAGTAAACCTGAAGTTAAGCATCGGAACCTATAACTAGTGTCCACATGAATGGTTCAAAGATAGAAAGTAACAAGAGTCAGGTTTCTTGTACTAAGGTCGGCATTGTGACTTTTGTATTTAATTCCGATGCAATTTCTGTGTTTCATCGTCAATAAGTAGATCAGAGGGATACAGTAAACCTGAGGTGAAGTATCGGAATCTATAACTAGTGTCACAGGAATGGTTAAAAGCATAGACTGTAAGAAGAGTCAGTTTTCTTGTACTTAAGTCGGCATTGTGCCTTTCCTATTTAATTCAGATGCAATTTTTGTGTTTAATTGTCAATAAGAAAGTCAGAGGGATACAGTAAAAATGAAGTGAAACATCGGAATCTATAAACTTGTGTCACAGGAATGGTTCAAAACAAAGACAGTAAGAAGAGTCAGTTTTCTTGTACTTAATTCGGCATTGTGCCTTTTATATTTAATTCCGATGCAATTTCTGTGTTTCATCGTCAATAAGAAGGTCAGAGGGATAAAGTAAACCTGAAGTAAAGCATCGGAATCTATAACGAGTGTCACATTAATGGTTCAAAACATAGACAGTAAGAAGAGTCTGTTTTCTTGTACTTAATTCGGCATTGTGCCTTTTGTATTTAATTCCGAAGCAATTTCTGTGTTTCATCGTCAATAAGATGGTCAGAGGGATAAAGTAAACCTGAAGTAAAGCATCGGAATCTATAACGAGTGTCACATTAATGGTTCAAAACATAGACAGTAAGAAGAGCCAGTTTTCTTGTACTTAAGTCGGCATTGTGCTTTTTTGTATTCAGTTCCGATGCAATTTCTGTGTCTCATCGTCAATAAGGGGGTCAGAGGGATACAGGAAACCTGAAGTGAAGCAATAAAATCTATAACTAGTGTCACAGGAATGGTTCAAATCAGAGACAGTAAGAAGAGTCAGTTTTCTTGTACATAAGTCGGCAGGGTGCCTTTTGTATTTCATTCCGATGCAATTTCTGAGTATCATCGTCAATAAGAAGGTCAGATGGATACAGTAAACCTGAAGTGAAGCATCGGAAGCTGTAACTAGTGTCACATGAATGGTTCAAATCATAGACATTAAGAAGAGGTCTGTTTTCTTGTACTTAAGTCGGAATTGTGCCTTTTGTATTTAATTCCGATGCAATTTCTGTGTTTCATCGTCAATAAAAAGGTCAGAGGGATACAGTAAACAAGAAGTGAAGCATCGGAATCTATAACTAGTGTCACAGGAATGGTTCAAAACATAGACAGTAAGAAGAGTCAGTTTTTTTGTACTTAATTAGGCATTGTGCTTTTTGTATTTAATTCCGATGCTATATCTGTGTTTCATAAACAGTAAGAAGGTCAGAGGGATGCAGTAAACCTGAAGTTAAGCATCGGGAATCTATAACTAGTGTCACATGAATGGTTCAAACATAGACAGTAAGAAGAGTCAGTTTTCTTGTACTTAAGTGGGCATTGTGCTTTTGTATTTAATTCCGATGCGATTTCTGCGCTTTATCGTCAAAAAGAAGGTCAGAGGGATACAGTAAACCTGAAGTGAAGCATCGGAATCTATATCTAGTGTCACAGGAATGGTTCAAAACATAGACAGCAAGAATAGTCAGTTTTCTTGTACTTAAGTCGGCATTGTGCCTTTTGTATTTAATTCCGAAGCAATTTCTGTGTTTCACCGTCAACAAGATGGTCAGAGGGATACAGTAAACCCGAAGTGAAGCATCGGAATCTATAACTAGTGTCACAGAATGGTTCAAAACGTAGACAGTAAGAAGAGTCAGTTTTTTTGTACTTAAGTAGGCATTGTGCTTTTTGTATTTAATTCCGATGCAATATCTGTGTTTCATCAACAGTAAGAAGGTCAGAGGGATACAGTAAACCTGAGGTGAAGTATCGGAATCTATAACTAGTGTCACAGGAATGGTTAAAAGCATAGTCTGTAAGAAGAGTCAGTTTTCTTGTACTTAAGTTGGCATTGTGCCTTTCCTCTTTAATTCAGATGCAATTTTTGTGTTTAATCGTCAATAAGAACGTCAGAGGGATACAGTAAAAATGAAGTGAAGCATCAGAATCTATAACTTGTGTCACAGGAATGGTTCAAAGCATAGACAGTAAGAAGAGTCAGTTTTCTTGTTCGTAAGTCGGCATTGTGCCTTTTGTATTTAATTCGAATGAAATTTCTGTGTTTCATTGTCAATAAGAAGTTCAGAGGGATCAGTAAACCCGAAGTGAAGCATCGAATCTATTAACTAGTGTCACAGGAATGGTTCATAGCATAGACAGTAGGAAGAGTCAGTTTTCTTGTACTTAACTCGGCATTTTGCCTTTTCTATTTAATTCCGATGCAATTTCTGTGTTTCATCGTCAATAAGAAAGTCAGAGGGATACAGTAAAAATGAAGTGAAGCATCGGAATCTATAACTAGTGTCACATGAATGGTTCAAAACATAGACAGTAAGAAGAGTCAGTTTTCTTGTACTTAAGTGGGCATTGTGCATTTTGTATTTAACTCCGATGCAATTTCTGTGTTTCATCGTCAGTAAGAAGGTCAGAGAGATACAGTAAACCTGAAGTGAAGCATCGGAATTGATAACTAGTGTCACCGGAATTGTTCAAAACATAGGCAGTAAGAAGAGTCAGTTTTCTTGTACTTAAGTCGGCATTGTGTCTTTTGTATTTAATTCCGATGCAATTTCTGTGTTTCATCGTCAATAAGAAGGTCAGAGGGATACAGTAAACCTGAAGTGAAGCATGGGAATCTATAACTAGTGTCACAGGAGTGGTTCAATCGTAGACAGTAAGAAGAGTCAGTTTTCTTGTACTTAAGTCGGCATTGTGACTTTTGTATTTAATTCCGATGCAATTTCTTTGTTTCATCGTCAATAAGAAGGTCAGAGGGATACAGTAACCCTAAGGTGAAGTATCGGAATCTATAACTAGTGTCACAGGAATGATTCAAAGCATAGACAATAAGAAGAGTCAGTTTTCTTGTACCTAAGTCGGCATTGTGCCTTTCCTATTTAATTCCGAAGCAATTTCTGTGTTTCTTCGTCAATAAGAAGGTCAGAGGGATACAGAAAACCTGAAGTGAAGCATCGGAATCTATAACTAGTGTCACAGGAATGGTTCAAATCATAGACAGTAAGAAGGGTCAGTTTTCTTGTACTTAAGTCGGCATTGTGCCTTTTGTATTTAATTCCAATGAAATATCTGTGTTTCATCGTCAATAAGATGGTCAGAGGGATACAGTAAACCTGAAGTGAAGCATCGAAGCTATAACTAGTGTCACAGGAATGGTTCAAAGCATAGACAGTAAGAAAAGTCAGTTTTCTTGTACGTACGTCGGCATTGCGCCTTTTGTATTTAACTCCGATGCAATTTATGTGTTTCACCGTCAATATGAAGGTCAGAGGGATACAGTAAACCTGAAGTGAAGCATCGGAATCTATAACTGGTGTCACAGGAATGGTTCAAAACATAGACAGTAAGAAGATTCAGTTTTCTTGTACTTATGTCGGCATTGTGCCTTTGTATTTATTTCCAATGCAATATATGTGTTTCATCATCAATAAAAAGGTCAGAGGGATACAGTAAACCTGAAGTGAAGCATCGGAATCTATAACTAGTGTCACATGAATGGTTTGAAACATAGACAGTAAGAAGAGACAGTTTTTCTTGTACATAAGTCGGCATTGTGCCTTTGGTATTTAATTCCGATGCAATTTCTGAGTTTCATCGTCAATAATAAGGTCAGATGGATACAGTAAACCTGAAGTGAAGCATCGGAAGCTATAACTAGTGTCATATGAATGGTTCAAACATAGACAGTAAGAAGAGTCTGTTTTCTTGTACTTAAGTCGGCCATGTGCCTTTTGTATTTAATTCCGATGCAATTTCTGTGTTTCATCGTCAGTAAGAAGGTCAGAGGGATACAGTAAACAAGAAGTGAAGCATCGGAGAATCAATAACTATTGTCACAGGAATGGTTCAAAACATAGACAGTTAGAAGAGTAACTTTTTTGTACTTAAGTAGGCATTGTGCCTTTTGTATTTATTTCCAATGCAATATATGTGTTTCATTATCAATAAGAAGGTCAGAGGGATACAGTAAACCTGAAGTGAAGCGTCGGAATCTATGACTAGTGTCACTTGAATGGTTCAAACATAGACAGTAAGAAGAGTCAGTTTTCTTGTACTTAAGTTGGCATTGTGCCTTTTGTATTTAATTCCGATGAAATTTCTGTGTTTCATCGTCAATAAGGAGGTCAGAGGGATACAGTAAACCTGAAGTGAAGCATCGGAATCTATAACTAAGGTCACAGGAATGATTCAAATCATAGACAGTAAGAAGAGTTAGTTTTCTTGTACTTAAGGTCGGCATTGTGACTTTTGTATTTAATTGCGATGCGATTTCTGCGTTTTATCGTCAAATAGAAGGTCAGACAGATTCAGTAAACCTGAAGTGAGGCATCGGAATCTATATTTAGTGTCACAGGAATGGTTCAAAACATAGACAGTAAGAGGAGTCTGTTTCCTTGTACTTAAGTCGGCATTGTGCCTTTTGTATTTAATTCCGATGAAATTTCTGTGTTTCATCGTCAATAAGAAGGTCAGGGGATACTGTAAACCTGAAGTGAAGCATCGAATCTATGACTAGTGTCACAGGAATGGTTCAAAGCATAGACAGAAAGAAGAGTCAGTTTTCTTGTACTTAAGTCGGCATGTGCCTTTTCTATTTAATTCAGATGCAATTTCTGTGTTCCATCATCAATAAGAAAGTCAGAGGGATACAGTAAAAATGAAGTGAAGCATCGGAATCTATAACTAGTGTCACATGAATGGTTCAAAGCATAGACAGTAAGAAGAGTCAGTTTTCTTGTACTTAAGTCGGCATTGTGCCTTTTGTATTTATTTCCGATGAAATATATGTAATTCATCGTGAATAAGATGGTCAGAGGGATACAGTAAACCTGAAGTGAAGCATCGGAATCTATAACTAGTGTCACAGGAGTGGTTCAATCGTAGACAGTAAGAAGAGTCAGTTTTCTTGTACTTAAGTCGGCATTGTGACTTTTGTATTTAATTCCGATGCTATTTCTGTGTTTCATCGTCAATAAGAAGGTCAGAGGGATACAGTAAGCCTGAGGTGAAGTATCGGAATCTATAACTAGTGTCACAGGATTGGTTCAAAACATAGACAGTAAGAAGAGTCAGTTTTCTTGTACTTAAGTCGGCATTGTACCTTTCCTATTTAATTCCGAAGGAATTTCTGTGTTTCATCGCCAATAAGGGGGTCAGAGGGATACAGTAAACTTGAAGTGAAGCATCCGAATCTATAACTAGTGTCACGGGAATGGTACAAAACATAGGCAGTAAGAAGATTCAGTTTTCTTGTGCTTAAGTCGGCATTGTGCCTTTTGTATTTAATTCCGATGCAATTTCTGTGTATCAACGTCAATAAGAAGGTCAGAGGGATACAGTAAACCTGAAGTGAAGCATTGGAATCTATAACTAGTGTCACAGGAATGGTTCAAAACATAGACAGTAAGAAGCGTCAGTTTTCTTGCACTTAAGTCGGCATTGTGCGTTTTGTATTTAATTCCGATGCAATATCTGTGTTTCATCGTCAATAAGAAGGTCAGAGGGATACAGTAAACATGAAGTGAAGCATCGGAATCTATAACTAGTGTCACAGGAATGGTTCAAAACATAGACAGTAAGAAGAGTCAGTTTCCTTGTAATTAAGTCGGCATTGTGCCTTTTGTATTTAATTCCGATGCAATTTCTGTGTTTCATCGTCAATAAGTAGGTCAGAGGGATAGGGCAAACAAGAAGTGAAGCATCGGAATCTATAACTAGTGTCACAGGAATGGTTCAAACATAGACAGTAAGAAGAGTCAGTTTTTTTGGACTTAAGTAATCATTGTGCTTTTTGTATTTAATTCCGATGCAATATCTGTGTTTCATCAACAGTAAGAAGGTCAGAGGGATACAGTAAACCTGAAGTTAAGCATCGGAATCTATAACTAGTGTCACATGAATGGTTGAAACATAGACAGTAAGAAGAGTTAGTTTTCTTGTACTTAAGTCGGCATTGTGCTTTTGTATTTAATTCCGATGCGATTCTTGCGCTTTATCGTCAATAAGAAGGTCAGAGGGATACAGTAAACCTGAAGTGAAGCATCGGAATCTATATCTAGTGTCACAGGAATGGTTCAAAACATAGACAGTAAGAAGAGTCAGTTTTCTTGTACTTAAGTCGGCATTGTGCCTTTTGTATTTAATTCCGAAGCAATTTCTGTGTTTCACCGTCAACAAGAAGGTCAGAGGGATACAGTAAACCCGAAGTGAAGCATCGGAATCTATAACTAGTGTTACAGGAATGGTTCAAAACATAGACAGTAAGAAGAGTCAGCTTTCTTGTACTTAAGTCGGCATTGTGCCTTTTGTATTTAATTCCGATGCAATTTCTGTGTTTCATCGTCAATAAGAAGGTCAGAGGGATACAGTAAACCTGAGGTGAATCATCGGAATCTATAACTAGTGTCACAGAAATGGTTCAAAACATAGACAGTAAGAAGAGTCAGTTTTCTTGTAGTTAAGTCGGCATTGTGCCTATTGTATTTAATTCCAATGCAACTTCTGTGTTTCATCGTCAATACGAAGGTCAGAGGGATACAGTAAACCTGAAGTGAAACATCGGAATCAATAACTAGTGTCACAGGAATGGTTCAAAGCATAGACAGTAAGAAGAGTCAGTTTTCTTGTACTTAAGTTGGCATTGTGCCTTTGTATTTAACTCCGATGCAATTTCTGTGTTACATCGTCAATAAGAAGGTCAGAGGGATACAGTAAACCTGAAGTGAAGCTTCGGAATGTATAACTAGTGTCACAGGAATGGTTCAAAACATAGACAGTAAGAAGAGTCAGTTTTATTATACTTAAGTAGGCATTGTGCCTTTTGTATTTACTTCCGATGCAATTTCTGTGTTTCACCGTCAACAAGAAGGTCAGAGGGATACAGCATACTGAAGTGAAGCATCGGAATCTATAACTAGTGTCACAGGAATGGTTCAAACATAGACTGTAAGAAGAGTCAGTTTTCTTGTACTTAAGTCGGCATTGTGCCTTTCGTATTTAATTCCGATGCAATTTCTGTGTTTCATCATCAATAAGAAGGTCAGAGGGATACAGTAAACCTGAAGTGAAGCATGGGAATCCTTAACTAGTGTCACAGGAGTGGTTTAATCGTAGACAGTAAGAAGAGTCAGTTTCCTTGTACTTAAGTCGGTATTGTGACTTTTGTATTTAATTCCGATGCAATTACTTTGTTTCATCGTCAATAAGAAGGTCAGAGGGATACAGTAACCCTAAGGTGAAGTATCGGAATCTATAACTAGTGTCACAGGAATGGTTCAAAGCATAGACAGTAAGAAGAGTCAGTTTTCTTGTACCTAAGTCGGCATTGTGCCTTTCGCATTTAATTCCGAAGCAATTTCTGTGTTTCTTCGTCAATAAGAAGGTCAGAGGGATACAGAAAACCTGAAGTGAAGCATCGGAATCTATAACTAGTGTCACAGGAATGGTTAAAATCATAGACAGTAAGAAGGGTCAGTTTTCTTGTACTTAAGTCGGCATTGTGCCTTTTGTATTTAATTCCAATGAAATATCTGTGTTTCATCGTCAATAAGATGGTCAGAGGGATACAGTAAACCTGAAGTGAAGCATCGAATCTATAACTAGTGTCACAGGAATGGTTCAAAGCATAGACAGTAAGAAGAGTCAGTTTTCTTGTACGTACGTCGGCATTGCGCCTTTTGTATTTAACTCCGATGCAATTTCTGTGTTTCACCGTCAATATGAAGGTCAGAGGGATACAGTAAACCTGAAGTGAAGCATCGGAATCTATAACTGGTGTCACAGGAATGGTTCAAAACATAGACAGTAAGAAGATTCAGTTTTCTTGTACTTATGTCGGCATTGTGCTTTTTGTATTTAATTCCGATGCAATTTCTGTGTTTCATCGTCAATAAGAAGGTCAGAGGGATACAGTAAACCTGAAGTGAAGCATCGGAATCTATAACTAGTGTCACATGAATGGTTGAAACATTGGCAGTAAGAAGAGTCAGTTTTCTTGTACATAAGTCGGCATTGTGCCTTTTGTATTTATTCCGATGCAATTTCTGAGTTTCATCGTCAATAATAAGGTCAGATGGATACAGTAAACCTGAAGTGAAGCATCGGAAGCTATAACTAGTGTCATATGAATGGTTCAAAACATAGACAGTAAGAAGAGTCTGTTTTCTTGTACTTAAGTCGGCATTGTGGCTTTTGTATTTAATTCCGATTCAATTTCTGTGTTTCATCGTCAGTAAGAAGGTCAGAGGGATACAGTAAGCAAGAAGTGAAGCATCGGAATCTATAACTATTGTCACAGGAATGGTTCAAAACATAGACAGTTAGAAGAGTAACTTTTTTGTACTTAAGTAGGCATTGTGCCTTTTGTATTTAATTCCAATGCAATATCTGTGTTTCATCATCAATAAGAAGGTCAGAGGGATACAGTAAACCTTAAGTGAAGCATCGGAATCTATAACTAGTGTCACTTGAATGGTTCAAACATAGACAGTAAGAAGAGTCAGTTTTCTTGTACTTAAGTTGGCATTGTGCCTTTTGTATTTAATTCCGATGACATTTCTGTGTTTCATCGTCAATAAGGAGGTCAGAGGGATACAGTAAACCTGAAGTGAAGCATCGGAATCTATAACTAAGGTCACAGGAACGATTCAAATCATAGACAGTAAGAAGAGTTAGTTTTCTTGTACTTAAGTCGGCATTGTGACTTTTGTATTTAATTGCGATGCGATTTCTGCGTTTTATCGTCAAATAGAAGGTCAGACAGTTTCAGTAAACCTGAAGTGAGGCATCGGAATCTATATCTAGTGTCACAGGAATGGTTCAAAACATAGACAGTAAGAAGAGTCAGTTTCCTTGTACTTAAGTCGGCATTGTGCCTTTTGTATTTAATTCCGATGAAATTTCTGTGTTTCATCGTCAATGAGAAGGTCAGGGGATACTGTAAACCTGAAGTGAAGCATCGAATCTATGACTAGTGTCACAAGAATGGTTCAAAGCATAGACAGAAAGAAGAGTCAGTTTTCTTGTACTTAAGTCGGCATGTGCGTTTTCTATTTAATTCAGATGCAATTTCTGTGTTTCATCGTCAATAAGAAAGTCAGAGGGATACAGTAAAAATGAAGTCAAGCATCGTAATCTATAACTAGTGTCACATGAATGGTTCAAAACATAGACAGTAAGAAGAGTCAGTCTTCTTGTACTTATGTCGGCATTGTGCCTTTTGTATTTAATTCCGATGAAATTTATGTAATTCATCGTGAATAAGATGGTCAGAGGGATACAGTAAACCTGAAGTGAAGCATCGGAATCTATAACTAGTGTCAAAGGAGTGGTTCAATCGTAGACAGTAAGAAGAGTTAGTTTTCTTGTACTTAAGTCGGCATTGTGACTTTTGTATTTAATTCCGATGCAATTTCTGTGTTTCATCGTCAATAAGAAGGTCAGAGTGATACAGTAAGCCTGAGGTGAAGTATCGGAATCTATAACTAGTGTCACAGGAATGGTTCAAAACATAGACAGTAAGAAGAGTCAGTTTTCTTGTACTTAAGTCGGCATTGTACCTTTCCTAGTTAATTCCGAAGGAATTTCTGTGTTTCATCGTCAATAAGAAGGTCAGAGGTATACAGTAACCCTGAAGTGAAGCATCGGAATCTATATCTAGTGTCACAGGAATGGTTCAAATCATAGACCGTAAGAAGAGTCAGTTTTCTTGTACTTAAGTCGGCATTGTGCCTTTTGTATTTAATTCCGATGAAATATCTGTAATTCATCGTGAATAAGATGGTCAGAGGGATACAGTAAACGTGAAGTGAAGCATCGAATCTATAACTAGTGTCACAGGAATGGTTCTAAGCATAGAGAGTAAGAAGAGTCAGTTCTCTTGTACTTAAGTCGGCGTAGTACCTTTTCTATTTATTTCCGATGCAATTTCTGTGTTTTATCGTCAATAAGAAAGTCAGAGGAATACAGTAAAAATGAAGTGATGCATCGGAATCTATAACTAGTGTCACAGGAATGGTTCAAATCATAGACAGTAAGATGAGTCAGTTTTCTTGTACTTAAGTCGGCATTGTGCCTTTTGTATTTAATTCCGATGCAATTCCTGTGTTTCATCGTCAATAAGGGGGTCAGAGGGATACAGTAAACCTGAAGTGAAGCATCAGAATCTATAACTAGTGTCACAGGAATGGTACAAAACATAGGCAGTAAGAAGATTCAGTTTTCTTGTGCTTAAGTCGGCATTGTGCCTTTTGTATTTAATTCCGATGCAATTTCTGTGTATCAACGTCAATAAGAAGGTCAGAGGGATACAGTAAACCTAAAGTGAAGCATTGGAATCTATAACTAGTGTCACAGGAATGGTTCAAAACATAGACAGTAAGAAGAGTCAGTTTTCTTGTACTTAAGTCGGCAATGTGCCTTTTGTATTTAATTCCGATGCAATTTCTGTGTTTCATCGTCAATAAGAAGGTCAGAGGGCTACAGTAGACCTGAAGTGAAGCATTGGAATCTATAACTAGTGTCACATGAATGGTTCAAAACATAGACAGTGAGATGAGTCAGTTTTGTTGTACTTAAGTCAGCATTGTGCCTTTTGTATTTAAATCCGATACAATTTCTGTGTTTCATCGTCAATAAGATGGTCAGTGGGATACAGTAAGCCTGAAGTGAAGCATCGGAATCTATAACTAGTGTCACAGGAATGGTTCAAAACATAGACAGTAAGAAGCGTCAGTTTTCTTGCAGTTAAGTCGGCATTGTGCGTTTTGTATTTAATTCCGATGCAATATCTGTGTTTCATCGTCAATAAGAAGGTCAGAGGGATACAGTAAACATGAAGTGAAGCATCGGAATCTATAACTAGTGTCACAGGAATGGTTCGAAACATAGACAGTAAGAAGAGTCAATTTCCTTGTAATTAAGTCGGCATTGTGCCTTTTGTATTTAATTCCGATGCAATTTCTGTGTTTCATCGTCAATAAGTAGGTCAGAGGGATACAGTAAACCTGAAGTGAAGCATCGGAATCTATAACTAGTGTCACAGGAATGTTTCAAAGCATAGACAGTAAGAAGAGTCAGTTTTCTTGTACTTAATTCGGCATTGTGCTTTTTATATTTAAATCCGATGCAATTTCTGTGTTTCATCGTCAATAAGAAGGTCAGAGGGATAAAATAAACCTGAAGTAAAGCATCGGAATCTATAACGAGTGTCACATTAATGGTTCAAAACATAGACAGTAAGAAGAGTCTGTTTTCTTGTACTTAATTCGGAATTGTGCCTTTTGTTTTTAATTCCGAAGCAATTTCTGTGTTTCATCGTCAATAAGAAGGTCAGAGGGATAAAGTAAAAATGAAGTAAAGTATCGGAATCTATAACGAGTGTCACATTAATGGTTCAAAACATAGACAGTAAGAAGAGTCAGTTTTCTTGTACTTAAGTCGGCATTGTGCTTTTTGTATTCAGTTCCGATGCAATTTCTGTGTCTCATCGTCAATAAGGAGGTCAGAGGGATACAGTAAACCTGAAGTGAAGCATCAGAATCTATAACTAGTGTCACAGGAATGGTTCAAAACATAGACAGTAAGAAGAGTCAGTTTTCTTGTACATAAGTCAGCAGGGTGCCTTTTGTATTTAATTCCGATGCAATTTCTGAGTTTTATCTTCAATAAGAAGGTCAGATGGATACAGTAAACCTGAAGTGAAGCATCGGAAGCTGTAACTAGTGTCACATGAACGGTTCAAAACATAGACAGTAAGAAGAGTCTGTTTTCTTGTACTTAAGTCGGCATTGTGGCTTTTGTATTTAATTCCGATGCAATTTCTGTGTTTCATCGTCAATAAGAAGGTCAGAGGGATACAGTAAGCCTGAGGTGAAGTATCGGAATCTATAACTAGTGTCACAGGAATGGTTCAAAACATAGACAGTAAGAAGAGTCAGTTTTCTTGTACTTAAGTCGGCATTGTACCTTTCCTAGTTAATTCCGAAGGAATTTCTGTGTTTCATCGTCAATAAGAAGGTCAGAGGTATACAGTAACCCTGTAGTGAAGCATCGGAATCTATAACTAGTGTCACAGGAATGGTTCGAAACATAGGCAATAAGAAGAGTCAGTTTTCTTGTACTTAAGTCGGCATTGTGCCATTTGTATTTAATTCCGAAGCAATTTCTGTGTTTCACCGTCAACAAGAAGGTCAGAGGGATACAGTAAACCCGAAGTGAAGCATCGGAATCTATAACTAGTGTCACAGGAATGGTTCAAAACATAGACAGTAAGAAGAGTCAGCTTTCTTGTACTTAAGTCGGCATTGTGCCTTTTGTATTTAATTCCGATGCAATTTCTGTGTTTCATCGTCAATAAGAAGGTCAGAGGGATACAGTGGCCCCAATATGAAGCATCGGAATCTATAACTAGTATCACAGGAATGGTTCAAAACATAGACGGTACGAAGAGTCAGTTTTCTTGTCCTTAAGTCTGCATTGTGCCTTTTGTATTTAATTCAGATGCAATTTCTGTGTTTCATCGTCAATAAGAAAGTCAGAGGGATACAGTAAACCTGAGGTGAATCATCGGAATCTATAACTAGTGTCACAGAAATGGTTCAAAACATAGACAGTAAGAAGAGTCAGTTTTCTTGTACTTAAGTCGGCATTGTGCCTATTGTATTTAATTCCGATGCAACTTCTGTGTTTCATCGTCAATACGAAGGTCAGAGGGATACAGTAAACCTGAAGTGAAACATCGGAATCTATAACTAGTGTCACAGGAATGGTTCAAAGCATAGACAGCAAGAAGAGTCAGTTTTCTTGTACTTAAGTTGGCATTGTGCCTTTGTATTTAACTCCGATGCAATTTCTGTGTTACATCGTCAATAAGAAGGTCAGAGGGATACAGTAAACCTGAAGTGAAGCTTCGGAATGTATAACTAGTGTCACAGGAATGGTTCAAAACATAGACAGTAAGAAGAGTCAGTTTTATTATACTTAAGTAGGCATTGTGCCTTTTGTATTTACTTCCGATGCAATTTCTGTGTTTCACCGTCAACAAGAAGGTCAGAGGGATACAACATACTGAAGTGAAGCATCGGAATCTATAACTAGTGTCACAGGAATGGTTCAAACATAGACTGTAAGAAGAGTCAGTTTTCTTGTACTTAGGTCGGCATTGTGCCTTTCGTATTTAATTCCGATGCAATTTCTGTGTTTCATCGTCAATAAGAAGGTCCGGGGATACAGTAAACCTGAAGTGAAGCATAGGAATTTATAACTAGTGTCACAGGAATGATTCCAAACTTAGACAGTAAGAAGAGTCAGTTTTCTTGTACTTAAGTCGGCATTGTGCCTTTTGTATTTAATTCCGATGCAATTTCTGTGTTTCATCGTCAATACGAACTTCAGAAGGATACAGTAGACCTGAAGCGAAGCATCGGAATCTATAACTAGTGTAACAGGAATGGTTCGAACTTAGAAAGTTAGGAAAGTTAGTTTTCTTGTACTTAAGTCTGCATTGTGCCTTTTGTATTTAATTCAGATGCAATTTCTGTGTTTCATCGTCAATAAGAAAGTCAGAGGTATACAGTAAACCTGAGGTGAATCATCGGAATCTATAACTAGTGTCACAGAAATGGTTCAAAACATAGACAGTAAGAAGAGTCAGTTTTCTTGTACTTAAGTTGGCATTGTGCCTTTGTATTTAACTCCGATGCAATTTCTGTGTTACATCGTCAATAAGAAGGTCAGAGGGATACAGTAAACCTGAAGTGAAGCATCGGAAGCTATAACTAGTGTCACATGAATGGTTCAAAACATAGACAGTAAGAAGAGTCTGTTTTCTTGTACTTAAGTAGGCATTGTGCCTTTTGTATTTAATTCCGATGCAATTTCTGTGTTTCATCGTCAAAAGGAAGGTCAGAGGGATACAGTAAACAAGAAGTGAAGCATCGGAATCTATAACTAGTGTCACATGAATGGTTGAAACATAGACAGTAAGAAGAGTCTGTTTTCTTGTACATAAGTCGGCATTGTGCCTTTTGTATTTAATTCCGATGCAATTTCTGAGTCTCATCGTCAATAATAAGGTCAGATGGATACAGTAAACCTGAAGTGAAGCATCGGAAGCTATAACTAGTGTCACATGAATGGTTCAAAGCATAGACAGTAAGAAGAGTCTGTTTTCTTGTACTTAAGTAGGCACTGTGCCTTTTGTATTTAATTCCGATGCAATTTCTGTGTTTCATCGTCAATAGGAAGGTCAGAGGGATACAGTAAACAAGAAGTGAAGCATCGGAATCTATAACTATTGTCACAGGAAAGGTTCAAAACATAGACAGTAAGAAGAGTAAGTTTTTTTGTACTTAAGTATGCATTGTGCCTTTTGTATTTAATTCCAATGCAATATCTGTGTTTCATCATCAATAAGAAGGTCAGAGGGATACAGTTAACCTGAAGTGAAGCATCGGAATCTATAACTACTGTCACTTGAATGGTTCAAACATAGACAGTAAGAAGAGTCAGCATTCTTGTACTTAAGTCGACATGTGCCTTTTCTGTTTAATTCAGATGAAATTTCTGTGTTTCATCGTCAATAAGAAAGTCAGAGGGTACAGTAAAAATGAAGTGAAGCATCGGAATCTATAACTAGTGTCACAGGAGTGGTTCAATCGTAGACAGTAAGAAGAGTCAGTTTTCTTGTACTAAAGTCGGATTGTGACTTTTGTATTTAACTCCGATGCAATTTCTGTGTTTCATCGACAATAAGAAGGTCTGAGGGATACAGTAAACCTGAAGTGAGGCATCGAAATTGATAACTAGTGTCACAGGAATGTTTCAAAACATAGGCAGTAAGAAGAGTCAGGTTTCTTGTACTTAAGTCGGCATTGTGCCTTTTGTATTTAATTCCGATGCAATTTCTGTGTTTCAGCGTCAATAAGATGGTCAGAGGGATACAGTAAACCTGAAGTGAAGCATCGGAATCTATAACTACTGTCACTTGAATGGTTCAAACAAAGACAGTAAGAAGAGTCAGTTTTCTTGTACTTAAGTCGGCATTGTGCCTTTTCTATTTAATTCCGATGAAGTTTCTGTGTTTGATCGTCAATACGAAGGTCAGAGGGATACAGTAAACCTGAAGTGAAGCATCGGAATCTATAACTAAGGTCACAGGAATGATTCAAATCACAGACAGTAAGAAGAGTTAGTTTTCTTGTACTTAAGTCGGCATTGTGCTTTTTGTATTTAGTTCCGATGCGATTTCTGCGTTTTATCGTCAAATAGAAGGTCAGACAGATACAGTAAACCTGAAGTGAAGCATCGGAATCTATATCTAGTGTCACAAGTATGGTTAAAAACATAGACAGTAAGAAGAGTCAGTTTCCTTGTACTTAAGTCGGCATTGGCCTTTTGTATTTCATTCCGATGAAATTTCTGTGTTTCATCGTCAATAAGAAGGTCAGGGGGATACTGTAATCCTGAAGTGAAGCATCGAATCTATAACTAGTGTCACAGGAATGGTTCAAAGCGTAGACAGTAAGAAGAGTCAGCTTTCTTGTACTTAAGTCGGCATGTGCCTTTTCTATTTAATTCAGATGCAATTTCTGTGTTTCATCGTCAATAAGAAAGTCAGAGGGATACAGTAAACCTGAAGTGAAGCATCGAAATTGATAGCTAGTGTCACAGGAATGGTTCAAAACATAGGCAGTAAGAAGAGTCAGGTTTCTTGTACTTAAGTTGGCATTGAGCCTTTTGTATTTAATTCCGATGCAATTTCTGTGTTTCATCGTCAATAAGATGGTCAGAGGGATACAGTAAACCTGAAGTGAAGCATCGGAATCTATAACTAGTGTCACAGGAGTGGTTCAATCGTAGACAGTAAGAAGAGTCAGTTTTCTCGTACTTATGTCGGCATTGTGACTTTTGTATTTAATTCCGATGCAATTTCTGTGTTTCATCGTCAATAAGACGGTCAGAGGGTTACAGTAAACCTGAGGTGAAGTATCGGAATCTATAACTAGTGTCACAGGAATGGTTCAAAGCATAGACAGTAAGAAGAGTCATTTTTCTTGTACCTAAGTCGGCATTGTGCCTTTCCTATTTTATTCCGAAGGAATTTCTGTGTTTCATCGTCAATAAGAAAGTCAGAGGGATACAGTAACCCTGAAGTGAATCATCGGAATCTATAAGTAGTGTCACAGGAATGGTTCAAATCATAGACTGTAAGAAGAGTCAGTTTTCTTGTACTTAAGTCGGCATTGTGCCTTTTGTATTTAATTCCGATGAAATATCTGTGTTTCATCGTCAACAAGATGGTCAGAGGGATACAGTAAACCTGAAGTGAAGCATCGAATCTATAACTAGTGTCACAGGAATGGTTCAAAGCATAGACAGTAAGAAGAGTCAGTTTTCTTGTACTTAAGTCGGCATTGTGCCTTTTGTATTTAATTCCGATGCAATTTCTGTGTTTCATCGTCAATAAGAAGGTCAGAGGGATACAGTAAACCTGAAGTGAAGCTTCGGAATGTATAACTAGTGTCACAGGAATGGTTCAAAACATAGACAGTAAGAAGAATCAGTTTTATTGTACTTAAGTAGGCATTGTGCCTTTTGTATTTAATTCCGATGCAATTTCTGTGTTTCACCGTCAACAAGAAGGTCAGAGGGATACAGCATACTGAAGTGAAGCATCGGAATCTATAACTAGTGTCACAGGAATGGTTCAAACATAGACAGTAAGAAGAGTCAGTTTTCTTGTTCTTAAGTCGGCATTGTGCCTTTCGTATTTAATTCCGATGCAATTTCTGTGTTTCATCGTCAATAAGAAGGTCAGAGGGATACAGTAAACCTGAAGTGAAGCATAGGAATCTATAACTAGTGTCACAGAAATGATTCCAAACTTAGCCAGTAAGAAGAGTCAGTTTTCTTGTACTTAAGTCGGCATTGTGCCTTTTGTGTTTAATTCCGATGCAATTTCTGTGTTTCATCGTCAATAAGAACTTCAGAAGGATACAGTAGACCTGAAGTGAAGCATCGGAATCTATAACTAGTGTAACAGGAATGGTTCAAACTTAGAAAGTTAGAAGAGTTAGTTATCTTGTACTTAAGTCGGCATTGTGCCTTTTGCATTTAATTCCGATGCAATATCTGTGTTTCATCGTCAATAAGAAGGTCAGAGGGATACAGTAATCCTAAAGGGAAGCATCGGAATCTATAACTAGTGTCACAGGAATGGTTCAAAACATAGACAGTAAGAAGATTCAGTTTTCTTGTACTTATGTCAGCATTGTGCCTTTTGTATTTAATTCAGATGCAATTTCTGTGTTTCATCGTCAATAAGAAGGTCAGAGGGATACAGGAAACCTGAAGTGAAGCATCGGAATCTATAACTAGTGTCACATGAATGGTTGAAACATAGACAGTAAGAAGAGTCAGTTTTCTTGTACATAAGTCGGCATTGTGCCTTTTGTATTTAATTCCGATGCAATTTCTGAGTTTCATCGTCAACAATAAGGTCAGATGGATACAGTAAACCTGAAGTGAAGCATCGGAATCCATAACTAGTGTCACAGGAATGGTTCAAGACATAGACAGTAAGAAGAGTCAGTTTTGTTGTACTTAAGTCAGCATTGTGCCTATTGTATTTAATTCCGATGCAACTTCTGTGTTTCATCGTTAATACGAATGTCAGAGGGATACAGAAAACCTGAAGTGAAACATCGGAATCTATAACTAGTGTCACAGGAATGGTTCAAAGCATAGACAGTAAGAAGAGTCAGTTTTCTTGTACTTAATTTGGCATTGTGCCTTTGTATTTAACTCCGATGCAATTTCTGTGTTACATCGTCAATAAGAAGGTCAGAGGGATACAGTAAACCTGAAGTGAAGCTTCGGAATGTATAACTAGTGTCACAGGAATGGTTCAAAACATAGACAGTAAGAAGAATCAGTTTTATTGTACTTAAGTCGGCATTGTGCCTTTTGTATTTAATTCCGATGCAATTTCTGTTTTTCATCGTCAATAGGAAGGTCAGAGGGATACAGTAAACAAGAAGTGAAGCATCGGAATCTATAACTATTGTCACAGGAATGGTTCAAAACATAGACAGTAAGAAGAGTAAGTTTTTTTGTACTTAAGTAGGCATTGTGCCTTTTGTTTTTAATTTCAATGCAATATCTGTGTTTCATCATCAATAAGAAGGTCAGAGGGATACAGTAAACCTGAAGTGAAGCATCGGAATCTATAACTACTGTCACTTGAATGGTTCAAACATAGACAGTAAGAAGAGTCAGTTTTCTTGTACGTAAGTCGGCATTGTGCCTTCTGTATTTAATTCCGATGAAATTTCTGTGTTTCATCGTCAATAGGAAGGTCAGAGGGATACAGTAAACCTGTAGTGAAGCATCGGAATCTATAACTAAGGTCACAGGAATGATTCAAATCATAGACAGTAAGAAGAGTTAGTTTTCTTGTACTTAAGTCGGCATTGTGCTTTTTGTATTTAATTCCGATGCGACTTCTGCGTTTTATCGTCAAATAGAAGGTCAGACAGATACAGTAAACCTGAAGTGAAGCATCGGAATCTATATCTAGTGTCACAGGTATGGTTCAAACATAGACAGTAAGAAGAGTCAGTTTCCTTGTACTTAAGTCGGCTTTGTGCCTTTTGTATTTAATTCCGATGAAATTTCTGTGTTTCATCGTCAATAGGAAGGTCAGGGGGATACTGTAAACCTGAAGTGAAGCATCGAATCTATAACTAGTGTCACAGGAATGGTTCAAAGCATAGGCAGTAAGAAGAGTCAGCTTTCTTGTACTTAAGTCGGCATGTGCCTTTTCTATTTAATTCAGATGCAATTTCTGTGTTTCATCGTCAATAAGAAAGTCAGAGGGATACAGTAAAAATGAAGTGAAGCATCGGAATCTATAACTAGTGTCACAAGTATGGTTAAAACCATAGACAGTAAGAAGAGTCAGTTTCCTTGTACTTAAGTCGGCATTGGCCTTTTGTATTTCATTCCGATGAAATTTCTGTGTTTCATCGACAATAAGAAGGTCAGGGGGATACTGTAATCCTGAAGTGAAGCATCGAATCTATAACTAGTGTCACAGGAATGGTTCAAAGCGTAGACAGTAAGAAGAGTAAGCTTTCTTGTACTTAAGTTGGCATGTGCCTTTTCTATTTAATTCAGATGCAATTTCTGTGTTTCATCGTCAATAAGAAAGTCAGAGGGATACAGTAAACCTGAAGTGAAGCATCGAAATTGATAACTAGTGTCACAGGAATGGTTCAAAACATAGGCAGTAAGAAGAGTCAGGTTTCTTGTACTTAAGTTGGCATTGAGCCTTTTGTATTTAATTCCGATGCAATTTCTGTGTTTCATCGTCAATAAGATGGTCAGAGGGATACAGTAAACCTGAAGTGAAGCATCGGAATCTATAACTAGTGTCACAGGAGTGGTTCAATCGTAGACAGTAAGAAGAGTCAGTTTTCTCGTACTTAAGTCGGCATTGTGACTTTTGTATTTAATTCCGATGCAATTTCTGTGTTTCATCGTCAATAAGACGGTCAGAGGGTTACAGTAAACCTGAGGTGAAGTATCGGAATCTATAACTAGTGTCACAGGAATGGTTCAAAGCATAGACAGTAAGAAGAGTCATTTTTCTTGTACTTAAGTCGGCATTGTGCCTTTCCTATTTAATTCCGAAGGAATTTCTGTGTTTCATCGTCAATAAGAAAGTCAGAGGGATACAGTAACCCTGAAGTGAATCATCGGAATCTATAACTAGTGTCACAGGAATGGTTCAAATCATAGACTGTAAGAAGAGTCAGTTTTCTTGTACTTAAGTCGGCATTGTGCCTTTTGTATTTAATTCCGATGAAATATCTGTGTTTCATCGTCAATAAGATGGTCAGAGGGATACAGTAAACCTGAAGTGAAGCATCGAATCTATAACTAGTGTCACAGGAATGGTTCAAAGCATAGACAGTAAGAGGAGTCAGTTTTCTTGTACTTAAGTCGGCATTGTGCCTTTTGTATTTAATTCCGATGCAATTTCTGTGTTTCATCGTCAATAAGAAGGTCAGAGGGATACAGTAAACCTGAAGTGAAGCTCCGGAATGTATAACTAGTGTCACAGGAATGGTTCAAAACATAGACAGTAAGAAGAATCAGTTTTATTGTACTTAAGTAGGCATTGTGCCTTTTGTATTTAATTCCGATGCAATTTCTGTGTTTCACCGTCAACAAGAAGGTCAGAGGGATACAGCATACTGAAGTGAAGCATCGGAATCTATAACTAGTGTCACAGGAATGGTTCAAACATAGACAGTAAGAAGAGTCAGTTTTCTTGTACTTAAGTCGGCATTGTGCCTTTCGTATTTAATTCCGATGCAATTTCTGTGTTTCATCGTCAATAAGAAGGTCAGAGGGATACAGTAAACCTGAAGTGAAGCATAGGAATCTATAACTAGTGTCACAGAAATGATTCCAAACTTAGACAGTAAGAAGAGTCAGTTTTCTTGTACTTAAGTCGGCATTGTGCCTTTTGTGTTTAATTCCGATGCAATTTCTGTGTTTCATCGTCAATAAGAACTTCAGAAGGATACAGTAGACCTGAAGTGAAGCATCGGAATCTATAACTAGTGTAACAGGAATGGTTCAAACTTAGAAAGTTAGAAGAGTTAGTTATCTTGTACTTAAGTCGGCATTGTGATTTTTGCATTTAATTCCGATGCAATATCTGTGTTTCATCGTCAATAAGAAGGTCAGAGGGATACAGTAATCCTGAAGGGAAGCATCGGAATCTATAACTAGTGTCACAGGAATGGTTCAAAACATAGACAGTAAGAAGATTCAGTTTTCTTGTACTTATGTCAGCATTGTGCCTTTTGTATTTAATTCAGATGCAATTTCTGTGTTTCATCGTCAATAAGAAGGTCAGAGGGATACAGGAAACCTGAAGTGAAGCATCGGAATCTATAACTAGTGTCACATGAATGGTTGAAACATAGACAGTAAGAAGAGTCAGTTTTCTTGTACATAAGTCGGCATTGTGCCTTTTGTATTTAATTCCGATGCAATTTCTGAGTTTCATCGTCAACAATAAGGTCAGATGGATACAGTAAACCTGAAGTGAAGCATCGGAATCTATAACTAGTGTCACAGGAATGGTTCAAGACATAGACAGTAAGAAGAGTCAGTTTTCTTGTACTTAAGTCGGCATTGTGCCTATTGTATTTAATTCCGATGCAACTTCTGTGTTTCATCGTTAATACGAATGTCAGAGGGATACAGAAAACCTGAAGTGAAACATCGGAATCTATAACTAGTGTCACAGGAATGGTTCAAAACATAGACAGTAAGAAGAGTCAGTTTTCTTGTACTTAATTTGGCATTGTGCCTTTGTATTTAACTCCGATGCAATTTCTGTGTTACATCGTCAATAAGAAGGTCAGAGGGATTCAGTAAACCTGAAGTGAAGCTTCGGAATGTATAACTAGTGTCACAGGAATGGTTCAAAACATAGACAGTAAGAAGAATCAGTTTTATTGTACTTAAGTCGGCATTGTGCCTTTTGTATTTAATTCCGATGCAATTTCTGTTTTTCATCGTCAATAGGAAGGTTAGAGGGATACAGTAAACAAGAAGTGAAGCATCGGAATCTATAACTATTGTCACAGGAATGGTTCAAAACATAGACAGTAAGAAGAGTAAGTTTTTTTGTACTTAAGTAGGTATTGTGCCTTTTGTTTTTAATTCCAATGCAATATCTGTGTTTCATCATCAATAAGAAGGTCAGATGGATACTGTAAACCTGAAGTGAAGCATCGGAATCTATAACTACTGTCACTTGAATGGTTCAAACATAGACAGTAAGAAGAGTCAGTTTTCTTGTACTTAAGTCGGCATTGTGCCTTTTGTATTTAATTCCGATGAAATTTCTGTGTTTCATCGTCAATAAGAAGGTCAGAGGGATACAGTAAACCTGTAGTGAAGCATCGGAATCTATAACTAAGGTCACAGGAATGATTCAAATCATAGACAGTAAGAAGAGTTAGTTTTCTTGTACTTAAGTCGGCATTGTGCTTTTTGTATTTAATTCCGATGCGATTTCTGCGTTTTATCGTCAAATAGAAGGTCAGACAGATACAGTAAACCTGAAGTGAAGCATCGGAATCTATATCTAGTGTCACAGGTATGATTCAAACATAGACAGTAAGAAGAGTCAGTTTCCTTGTACTTAAGTCGGCTTTGTGCCTTTTGTATTTAATTCCGATGAAATTTCTGTGTTTCATCGTCAATAAGAAGGTCAGGGGGATACTGTAAACCTGAAGTGAAGCATCGAATCTATAACTAGTGTCACAGGAATGGTTCAAAGCATAGGCAGTAAGAAGAGTCAGCTTTCTTGTACTTAAGTCGGCATGTGCCTGTTCTATTTAATTCAGATGCAATTTCTGTGTTTCATCGTCAATAAGACGGTCAGAGGGTTACAGTAAACCTGAGGTGAAGTATCGGAATCTATAACTAGTGTCACAGGAATGGTTCAAAGCATAGACAGTAAGAAGAGTCATTTTTCTTGTACTTAAGTCGGCATTGTGCCTTTCCTATTTAATTCCGAAGGAATTTCTGTGTTTCATCGTCAATAAGAAAGTCAGAGGGATACAGTAACCCTGAAGTGAATCATCGGAATCTATAACTAGTGTCACAGGAATGGTTCAAATCATAGACTGTAAGAAGAGTCAGTTTTCTTGTACTTAAGTCGGCATTGTGCCTTTTGTATTTAATTCCGATGAAATATCTGTGTTTCATCGTCAATAAGATGGTCAGAGGGATACAGTAAACCTGAAGTGAAGCATCGAATCTATAACTAGTGTCACAGGAATGGTTCAAAGCATAGACAGTAAGAGGAGTCAGTTTTCTTGTACTTAAGTCGGCATTGTGCCTTTTGTATTTAATTCCGATGCAATTTCTGTGTTTCATCGTCAATAAGAAGGTCAGAGGGATACAGTAAACCTGAAGTGAAGCTTCGGAATGTATAACTAGTGTCACAGGAATGGTTCAAAACATAGACAGTAAGAAGAATCAGTTTTATTGTACTTAAGTAGGCATTGTGCCTTTTGTATTTAATTCCGATGCAATTTCTGTGTTTCACCGTCAACAAGAAGGTCAGAGGGATACAGCATACTGAAGTGAAGCATCGGAATCTATAACTAGTGTCACAGGAATGGTTCAAACATAGACAGTAAGAAGAGTCAGTTTTCTTGTACTTAAGTCGGCATTGTGCCTTTCGTATTTAATTCCGATGCAATTTCTGTGTTTCATCGTCAATAAGAAGGTCAGAGGGATACAGTAAACCTGAAGTGAAGCATAGGAATCTATAACTAGTGTCACAGAAATGATTCCAAACTTAGACAGTAAGAAGAGTCAGTTTTCTTGTACTTAAGTCGGCATTGTGCCTTTTGTGTTTAATTCCGATGCAATTTCTGTGTTTCATCGTCAATAAGAACTTCAGAAGGATACAGTAGACCTGAAGTGAAGCATCGGAATCTATAACTAGTGTAACAGGAATGGTTCAAACTTAGAAAGTTAGAAGAGTTAGTTATCTTGTACTTAAGTCGGCATTGTGATTTTTGCATTTAATTCCGATGCAATATCTGTGTTTCATCGTCAATAAGAAGGTCAGAGGGATACAGTAATCCTGAAGGGAAGCATCGGAATCTATAACTAGTGTCACAGGAATGGTTCAAAACATAGACAGTAAGAAGATTCAGTTTTCTTGTACTTATGTCAGCATTGTGCCTTTTGTATTTAATTCAGATGCAATTTCTGTGTTTCATCGTCAATAAGAAGGTCAGAGGGATACAGGAAACCTGAAGTGAAGCATCGGAATCTATAACTAGTGTCACATGAATGGTTGAAACATAGACAGTAAGAAGAGTCAGTTTTCTTGTACATAAGTCGGCATTGTGCCTTTTGTATTTAATTCCGATGCAATTTCTGAGTTTCATCGTCAACAATAAGGTCAGATGGATACAGTAAACCTGAAGTGAAGCATCGGAATCTATAACTAGTGTCACAGGAATGGTTCAAGACATAGACAGTAAGAAGAGTCAGTTTTCTTGTACTTAAGTCGGCATTGTGCCTATTGTATTTAATTCCGATGCAACTTCTGTGTTTCATCGTTAATACGAATGTCAGAGGGATACAGAAAACCTGAAGTGAAACATCGGAATCTATAACTAGTGTCACAGGAATGGTTCAAAACATAGACAGTAAGAAGAGTCAGTTTTCTTGTACTTAATTTGGCATTGTGCCTTTGTATTTAACTCCGATGCAATTTCTGTGTTACATCGTCAATAAGAAGGTCAGAGGGATACAGTAAACCTGAAGTGAAGTTTCGGAATGTATAACTAGTGTCACAGGAATGGTTCAAAACATAGACAGTAAGAAGAATCAGTTTTATTGTACTTAAGTCGGCATTGTGCCTTTTGTATTTAATTCCGATGCAATTTCTGTTTTTCATCGTCAATAGGAAGGTTAGAGGGATACAGTAAACAAGAAGTGAAGCATCGGAATCTATAACTATTGTCACAGGAATGGTTCAAAACATAGACAGTAAGAAGAGTAAGTTTTTTTGTACTTAAGTAGGTATTGTGCCTTTTGTTTTTAATTCCAATGCAATATCTGTGTTTCATCATCAATAAGAAGGTCAGAGGGATACTGTAAACCTGAAGTGAAGCATCGGAATCTATAACTACTGTCACTTGAATGGTTCAAACATAGACAGTAAGAAGAGTCAGTTTTCTTGTACTTAAGTCGGCATTGTGCCTTTTGTATTTAATTCCGATGAAATTTCTGTGTTTCATCGTCAATAAGAAGGTCAGAGGGATACAGTAAACCTGTAGTGAAGCATCGGAATCTATAACTAAGGTCACAGGAATGATTCAAATCATAGACAGTAAGAAGAGTTAGTTTTCTTGTACTTAAGTCGGCATTGTGCTTTTTGTATTTAATTCCGATGCGATTTCTGCGTTTTATCGTCAAATAGAAGGTCAGACAGATACAGTAAACCTGAAGTGAAGCATCGGAATCTATATCTAGTGTCACAGGTATGATTCAAACATAGACAGTAAGAAGAGTCAGTTTCCTTGTACTTAAGTCGGCTTTGTGCCTTTTGTATTTAATTCCGATGAAATTTCTGTGTTTCATCGTCAATAAGAAGGTCAGGGGGATACTGTAAACCTGAAGTGAAGCATCGAATCTATAACTAGTGTCACAGGAATGGTTCAAAGCATAGGCAGTAAGAAGAGTCAGCTTTCTTGTACTTAAGTCGGCATGTGCCTGTTCTATTTAATTCAGATGCAATTTCTGTGTTTCATCGTCAATAAGAAAGTCAGAGGGATACAGTAAAAATGAAGTGAAGCATCGGAATCTATAACTAGTGTCACATGAATGGTTCAAAACATAGACAGTAAGAAGAGTCAGTTTTCTTGTTCTTAAGTCGGCATTGTGCCTTTTGTATTTAACTCCGATACAATTTCTGTGTTTCATTGTCAATAAGAAGGTCAGAGGGATACAGTAAACCTGAAGTGAAGCATCGAAATAGATAACTAGTGTCACAGGAATGGTTCAAAACATAGGCAGTAAGAAGAGTCAGGTTTCTTGTACTTAAATCGGCATTGTGCCTTTTGTATTTAATTCCGATGCAATTTCTTTGATTCATCGTCAATAAGATGGTCAGAGGTATACAGTAACCCTGAAGTGAAGCATCGGAATCTATAACTAGTGTCATGGGAGTGGTTCAATCGTAGACAGTAAGAAGAGTCAGTTTTCTTGTACTTAAGTCGGCATTGTGCCTTTTGTATTTAATTCCGATGCAATTTCTGTGTTTCATCGTCAATAAGAAGGTCAGAGGGATACTGTGGACCTGAAATGAAGCATCGGAATCTATAACTAGTGTCACAGGAATGGTTCAAAAGATAGACGGTACGAAGAGTCAGTTTTCTTGTACTTAAGTCGGCATTGTGCCTTTTGTATTTAATTCATATGCAATTTCTGTGTTTCATCGCCAATAAGAAAGTCAGAGGGATACAGTAAACCTGAAGTGAAGCTTCGGAATGTATAACTAGTGTCACAGGAATGGTTCAAAACATAGACAGTAAGAAGAATCAGTTTTATTGTACTTAAGTAGGCATTGTGCCTTTTGAATTTAATTCCGATGCAATTTCTGTGTTTCACCGTCAACAAGAAGGTCAGAGGGATACAGCATACTGAAGTGAAGCATCGGAATCTATAACTAGTGTCACAGGAATGGTTCAAACATAGACAGTAAGAAGAGTCAGTTTTCTTGTACTTAAGTCGGCATTGTGCCTTTTGTATTTAACTCCGATACAATTTCTGTGTTTCATCGTCAATAAGAAGGTCAGAGGGATACAGTAAACCTGAAGTGAAGCATCGAAATTGATAACTAGTGTCACAGGAATGGTTCAAAACATAGGCAGTAAGAAGAGTCAGGTTTCTTGTACTTAAATCGGCATTGTGCCTTTTGTATTTAATTCCGATGCAATTTCTTTGATTCACCGTCAATAAGATGGTCAGAGGTATACAGTAAACCTGAAGTGAAGCATCGGAATCTATAACTAGTGTCATGGGAGTGGTTCAATCGTAGACAGTAAGAAGAGTCAGTTTTCTTGTACTTAAGTCGGCATTGTGCTTTTTGTATTTAATAACGATGCAATTTCTGTGTTTCATCGTCAATAAGAAGGTCAGAGGGATACTGTGGACCTGAAATGAAGCATCGGAATCTATAACTAGTGTCACAGGAATGGTTCAAAACATAGACGGTACGAAGAGTCAGTTTTCTTGTACTTAAGTCGGCATTGTGCCTTTTGTATTTAATTCATATGCTATTTCTGTGTTTCATCGTCAATAAGAAAGTCAGAGGGATACAGTAAACCTGAAGTGAAGCATCGGAATCTATAACTAGTGTCACAGGCATGGTTCAAAACATAGACAGTAAGAAGAGTCAGTTTTCTTGTACTTAAGTCGGCATTGTGCCTATTGTATTTAATTCCGATGCAACTTCTGTGTTTCATCGTCAATACGAAGGTCAGAGGGATACAGCAAACCTGAAGTGAAACATCGGAATGTATAACTAGTGTCACAGGAATGGTTCAAAGCATAGACAGTAAGAAGAGTAAGTTTTCTTGTACTTAAGTTGGCATTGTGCCTTTGTATTTAACTCCGATGCAATTTCTGTGTTACATCGTCAATAAGAATGTCAGAGGGATACAGTAAACCTGAAGTGAAGCTTCGGAATGTATAACTAGTGTCACAGGAATGGTTCAAAACATAGACTGTAAGAAGAGTCAGTTTTATTGTACTTAAGTAGGCATTGTGCCTTTTGTATTTAATTCCGATGCAATTTCTGTGTTTCACCGTCAACAAGAAGGTCAGAGGGATACAGCATACTGAAGTGAAGCATCGGAATCTATAACTAGTGTCACAGGAATGGTTCAAACATAGACAGTAAGAAGAGTCAGTTTTCTTGTACTTAAGTCGGCATTGTGCCTTTTGCATTTAATTCCGAAGCAATATCTGTGTTTCATCGTCAATAAGAAGGTCAGAGGGATACAGTAAACCTGAAGTAAAGCATCGGAATCTATAACGAGTGTCACACGAATGGTTCAGAACATAGACAGTAAGAAGAGTCGGTTTTCATATACTTAAGTCGGCATTGTACCTTTTGTATTAATTCCGATGAAATTTCTGTGTTTCATCGTCAATAAGAAGGTCGGAG
Source organism: Schistocerca piceifrons (assembly GCF_021461385.2). Lineage (NCBI taxonomy): Eukaryota > Metazoa > Arthropoda > Insecta > Orthoptera > Acrididae > Schistocerca > Schistocerca piceifrons. The sequence goes on from NW_025728705.1 coordinate 300,489, forward strand.
GGATACAGTAAACCTGAAGTGAAGCAGCAGAATCTATAACTAGTGTCACGGGAATGGTTCAAAACATTGACAGTAAGAAGAGTCAGTTTTCTTGTACTTAAGTCGGCATTGTGTCTTTTGTATTTAATTCCGATGCATTTTCTGTGTTTCACCGTCAATAAGAAGGTCAGAGGGATACAGAAAACTGAAGTGAAGCATCGGAATCTATAACAAGCGTCACAGGAATGGTTCGAACATAGACAGTAAGAAGAGTCTGTTTTTTTGTACTTAAGTCGGCATTGTGCCTTTTGTATTTAATTCCGATGCAATTTCTGTGTTTCATCGTCAATAAGAAGGTCAGAGGGATACAGTAAATCTGAAGTGAAGCATAGGAATCTATAACTAGTGTCACAGGATTGGTTCAAAACATAGACTGTAAGAAGAGTCAGTTTTCTTGTACTTAAGTCGGCATTGTGCCTTTTGTATTTAATTCCGATTCAATTTCTGCGTTTTATCGTCAAATAGAAGGTCAGACAGATACAGTAAACTTGAAGTGAAGCATAGGAATCTATGACTAGTGTCACAGGAATGATTCCAAACTTAGAAAGTAAGAAGAGTCAGTTTTCTTGTACTTAAGTCGGCATTGTGCCTTTTGTATTTAATTCCGATGCAATTTCTGTGTTTCATCGTCAATAAGAACTTCAGAAGGATACAGTAGACCTGAAGTGAGGCATCGGAATCCATAACTAGTGTAACAGGAATGGTTCGAACTTAGAAACTTAGAAGAGTTAGTTTTCTTGTACTTAAGTCGGCATTGTGCCTTTTGCATTTAATTCCGATGCAATATCTGTGTTTCATCGTCAATAAGAAGGTCAGAGGGATACAGTAAACCTGAAGTGAAGCATCGGAATCAATAAGTAGTGTCTCAGGATTGGTTCAAAACATAGACTGTAAGAAGAGTCAGTTTTCTTGTACTTAAGTCGGCATTGTGCCTTTTGTATTTAATTCCGATTCAATTTCTGTGTTTCATCGTCAAAAAAAAGTCAGTGGGATACAGTAAACCTGAAGTGAAGCATTGGAATCAATAACTAGTGTCACAGGAATGGTTCAAAACATAGACAGTAAGAAGAGTCAGTTTTCTTGTAGTTAAGTCGGCATTGTGCCTTTTATATTTAATTCCGATGTAATTTCTGTGTATCATCGTCAATAAGAAGGTCAGAGGGATACAGTAAACCTGAAGTGAAGCATCGGAATCTGTAACTAGTGTCACAGGAATGGTTCAAAACATAGACAGTAAGAAGCGTCAGTTTTCTTGCACTTAAGTCGGCATCGTGCGTTTTGTATTTAATTCCGATGCAATATCTGTGTTTCATCGTCAATAAGAAGGTCAGAGGGATACAGTAAACCTGAAGTGAAGCATCGGAATCTATAACTAGTGTCACAGGAATGGTCCAATACATAGACAGTAAGAAGAGTCAGTTTCCTTGTAATTAAGTCGGCATTGTGCCTTTTGTATTTAATTCCGATGCAATTTCTGTGTTTCATCGTCAATAAGTAGGTCAGAGGGATACAGTAGACCTGAAGTGAAACATCGGAATCTATAACTAGTGTCACAGGAATGGTTCAAAGCATAGACAGTAAGAAGAGTAAGTTTTCTTGTACTTAAGTTGGCATTGTGCCTTTGTATTTAACTCCGATGCAATTTCTGTGTTACATCGTCAATAAGAAGGTCAGAGGGATACAGTAAACCTGAAGTGAAGCTTCGGAATGTATAACTAGTGTCACAGGAATGGTTCAAAACATAGACTGTAAGAAGAGTCAGTTTTATTGTACTTAAGTAGGCATTGTGCCTTTTGTATTTAATTCCGATGCAATTTCTGTGTTTCACCGTCAACAAGAAGGTCAGAGGGATACAGCATACTGAAGTGAAGCATCGGAATCTATAACTAGTGTCACAGGAATGGTTCAAACATAGACAGTAAGAAGAGACAGTTTTCTTGTACTTAAGTCGGCATTGTGCCTTTTGCATTTAATTCCGAAGCAATATCTGTGTTTCATCGTCAATAAGAAGGTCAGAGGGATACAGTAAACCTGAAGTAAAGCATCGGAATCTATAACGAGTGTCACACGAATGGTTCAGAACATAGACAGTAAGAAGAGTCGGTTTTCTTATACTTAAGTCGGCATTGTACCTTTTGTATTAATTCCGATGAAATTTCTGTGTTTCATCGTAAATAAGAAGGTCGGAGGGATACAGTAAACCTGAAGTGAAGCAGCAGAATCTATAACTAGTGTCACGGGAATGGTTCAAAACATAGACAGTTAGAAGAGTCTGTTTTTTTGTACTTAAGTCGGCATTGTGCCTTTTGTATTTAATTCCGATGCAATTTCTGTGTTTCATCGTCAATAAGAAGGTCAGAGGGATACTGTGGACCTGAAATGAAGCATCGGAATCTATAACTAGTGTCACAGGAATGGTTCAAAACATAGACGGTACGAAGAGTCAGTTTTCTTGTACTTAAGTCGGCATTGTGTCTTTTGTATTTAATTCCGATGCATTTTCTGTGTTTCACCGTCAATAAGAAGGTCAGAGGGATACAGAAAACTGAAGTGAAGCATCGGAATCTATAACAAGCGTCACAGGAATGGTTCGAACATAGACAGTAAGAAGAGTCTGTTTTTTTGTACTTAAGTCGGCATTGTGCCTTTTGTATTTAATTCCGATGCAATTTCTGTGTTTCATCGTCAATAAGAAGGTCAGAGGGATACAGTAAATCTGAAGTGAAGCATAGGAATCTATAACTAGTGTCACAGGATTGGTTCAAAACATAGACTGTAAGAAGAGTCAGTTTTCTTGTACTTAAGTCGGCATTGTGCCTTTTGTATTTAATTCCGATTCAATTTCTGCGTTTTATCGTCAAATAGAAGGTCAGACAGATACAGTAAACTTGAAGTGAAGCATAGGAATCTATGACTAGTGTCACAGGAATGATTCCAAACTTAGAAAGTAAGAAGAGTCAGTTTTCTTGTACTTAAGTCGGCATTGTGCCTTTTGTATTTAATTCCGATGCAATTTCTGTGTTTCATCGTCAATAAGAACTTCAGAAGGATACAGTAGACCTGAAGTGAGGCATCGGAATCCATAACTAGTGTAACAGGAATGGTTCGAACTTAGAAACTTAGAAGAGTTAGTTTTCTTGTACTTAAGTCGGCATTGTGCCTTTTGCATTTAATTCCGATGCAATATCTGTGTTTCATCGTCAATAAGAAGGTCAGAGGGATACAGTAAACCTGAAGTGAAGCATCGGAATCTATAAGTAGTGTCTCAGGATTGGTTCAAAACATAGACTGTAAGAAGAGTCAGTTTTCTTGTACTTAAGTCGGCATTGTGCCTTTTGTATTTAATTCCGATTCAATTTCTGTGTTTCATCGTCAAAAAAAAGTCAGTGGGATACAGTAAACCTGAAGTGAAGCATTGGAATCAATAACTAGTGTCACAGGAATGGTTCAAAACATAGACAGTAAGAAGAGTCAGTTTTCTTGTAGTTAAGTCGGCATTGTGCCTTTTATATTTAATTCCGATGTAATTTCTGTGTATCATCGTCAATAAGAAGGTCAGAGGGATACAGTAAACCTGAAGTGAAGCATCGGAATCTGTAACTAGTGTCACAGGAATGGTTCAAAACATAGACAGTAAGAAGCGTCAGTTTTCTTGCACTTAAGTCGGCATCGTGCGTTTTGTATTTAATTCCGATGCAATATCTGTGTTTCATCGTCAATAAGAAGGTCAGAGGGATACAGTAAACCTGAAGTGAAGCATCGGAATCTATAACTAGTGTCACAGGAATGGTCCAATACATAGACAGTAAGAAGAGTCAGTTTCCTTGTAATTAAGTCGGCATTGTGCCTTTTGTATTTAATTCCGATGCAATTTCTGTGTTTCATCGTCAATAAGTAGGTCAGAGGGATACAGTAGACCTGAAGTGAAACATCGGAATCTATAACTAGTGTCACAGGAATGGTTCAAAGCATAGACAGTAAGAAGAGTAAGTTTTCTTGTACTTAAGTTGGCATTGTGCCTTTGTATTTAACTCCGATGCAATTTCTGTGTTACATCGTCAATAAGAAGTTCAGAGGGATACAGTAAACCTGAAGTGAAGCTTCGGAATGTATAACTAGTGTCACAGGAATGGTTCAAAACATAGACTGTAAGAAGAGTCAGTTTTATTGTACTTAAGTAGGCATTGTGCCTTTTGTATTTAATTCCGATGCAATTTCTGTGTTTCACCGTCAACAAGAAGGTCAGAGGGATACAGCATACTGAAGTGAAGCATCGGAATCTATAACTAGTGTCACAGGAATGGTTCAAACATAGACAGTAAGAAGAGACAGTTTTCTTGTACTTAAGTCGGCATTGTGCCTTTTGCATTTAATTCCGAAGCAATATCTGTGTTTCATCGTCAATAAGAAGGTCAGAGGGATACAGTAAACCTGAAGTAAAGCATCGGAATCTATAACGAGTGTCACACGAATGGTTCAGAACATAGACAGTAAGAAGAGTCGGTTTTCTTATACTTAAGTCGGCATTGTACCTTTTGTATTAATTCCGATGAAATTTCTGTGTTTCATCGTAAATAAGAAGGTCGGAGGGATACAGTAAACCTGAAGTGAAGCAGCAGAATCTATAACTAGTGTCACGGGAATGGTTCAAAACATAGACAGTTAGAAGAGTCTGTTTTTTTGTACTTAAGTCGGCATTGTGCCTTTTGTATTTAATTCCGATGCAATTTCTGTGTTTCATCGTCAATAAGAAGGTCAGAGGGATACTGTGGACCTGAAATGAAGCATCGGAATCTATAACTAGTGTCACAGGAATGGTTCAAAACATAGACGGTACGAAGAGTCAGTTTTCTTGTACTTAAGTCGGCATTGTGCCTTTTGTATTTAATTCATATGCTATTTCTGTGTTTCATCGTCAATAAGAAAGTCAGAGGGATACAGTAAACCTGAAGTGAAGCATCGGAATCTATAACTAGTGTCACAGGCATGGTTCAAAACATAGACAGTAAGAAGAGTCAGTTTTCTTGTACTTAAGTCGGCATTGTGCCTATTGTATTTAATTCCGATGCAACTTCTGTGTTTCATCGTCAATACGAAGGTCAGAGGGATACAGCAAACCTGAAGTGAAACATCGGAATGTATAACTAGTGTCACAGGAATGGTTCAAAGCATAGACAGTAAGAAGAGTAAGTTTTCTTGTACTTAAGTTGGCATTGTGCCTTTGTATTTAACTCCGATGCAATTTCTGTGTTACATCGTCAATAAGAAGGTCAGAGGGATACAGTAAACCTGAAGTGAAGCTTCGGAATGTATAACTAGTGTCACAGGAATGGTTCAAAACATAGACTGTAAGAAGAGTCAGTTTTATTGTACTTAAGTAGGCATTGTGCCTTTTGTATTTAATTCCGATGCAATTTCTGTGTTTCACCGTCAACAAGAAGGTCAGAGGGATACAGCATACTGAAGTGAAGCATCGGAATCTATAACTAGTGTCACAGGAATGGTTCAAACATAGACAGTAAGAAGAGTCAGTTTTCTTGTACTTAAGTCGGCATTGTGCCTTTTGCATTTAATTCCGAAGCAATATCTGTGTTTCATCGTCAATAAGAAGGTCAGAGGGATACAGTAAACCTGAAGTAAAGCATCGGAATCTATAACGAGTGTCACACGAATGGTTCAGAACATAGACAGTAAGAAGAGTCGGTTTTCTTATACTTAAGTCGGCATTGTACCTTTTGTATTAATTCCGATGAAATTTCTGTGTTTCATCGTCAATAAGAAGGTCGGAGGGATACAGTAAACCTGAAGTGAAGCAGCAGAATCTATAACTAGTGTCACGGGAATGGTTCAAAACATTGACAGTGAGAAGAGTCAGTTTTCTTGTACTTAAGTCGGCATTGTGTCTTTTGTATTTAATTCCGATGCATTTTCTGTGTTTCACCGTCAATAAGAAGGTCAGAGGGATACAGAAAACTGAAGTGAAGCATCGGAATCTATAACAAGCGTCACAGGAATGGTTCGAACATAGACAGTAAGAAGAGTCTGTTTTTTTGTACTTAAGTCGGCATTGTGCCTTTTGTATTTAATTCCGATGCAATTTCTGTGTTTCATCGTCAATAAGAAGGTCAGAGGGATACAGTAAATCTGAAGTGAAGCATAGGAATCTATAACTAGTGTCACAGGATTGGTTCAAAACATAGACTGTAAGAAGAGTCAGTTTTCTTGTACTTAAGTCGGCATTGTGCCTTTTGTATTTAATTCCGATTCGATTTCTGCGTTTTATCGTCAAATAGAAGGTCAGACAGATACAGTAAACTTGAAGTGAAGCATAGGAATCTATGACTAGTGTCACAGGAATGATTCCAAACTTAGAAAGTAAGAAGAGTCAGTTTTCTTGTACTTAAGTCGGCATTGTGCCTTTTGTATTTAATTCCGATGCAATTTCTGTGTTTCATCGTCAATAAGAAGGTCAGAGGGATACAGTAAATCTGAAGTGAAGCATAGGAATCTATAACTAGTGTCACAGGATTGGTCCAATACATAGACAGTAAGAAGAGTCAGTTTCCTTGTAATTAAGTCGGCATTGTGCCTTTTGTATTTAATTCCGATGCAATTTCTGTGTTTCATCGTCAATAAGTAGGTCAGAGGGATACAGTAGACCTGAAGTGAAACATCGGAATCTATAACTAGTGTCACAGGAATGGTTCAAAGCATAGACAGTAAGAAGAGTAAGTTTTCTTGTACTTAAGTTGGCATTGTGCCTTTGTATTTAACTCCGATGCAATTTCTGTGTTACATCGTCAATAAGAAGGTCAGAGGGATACAGTAAACCTGAAGTGAAGCTTCGGAATGTATAACTAGTGTCACAGGAATGGTTCAAAACATAGACTGTAAGAAGAGTCAGTTTTATTGTACTTAAGTAGGCATTGTGCCTTTTGTATTTAATTCCGATGCAATTTCTGTGTTTCACCGTCAACAAGAAGGTCAGAGGGATACAGGATACTGAAGTGAAGCATCGGAATCTATAACTAGTGTCACAGGAATGGTTCAAACATAGACAGTAAGAAGAGACAGTTTTCTAGTACTTAAGTCGGCATTGTGCCTTTTGCATTTAATTCCGAAGCAATATCTGTGTTTCATCGTCAGTAAGAAGGTCAGAGGGATACAGTAAACCTGAAGTAAAGCATCGGAATATATAACGAGTGTCACACGAATGGTTCAGAACATAGACAGTAAGAAGAGTCGGTTTTCTTATACTTAAGTCGGCATTGTACCTTTTGTATTAATTCCGATGAAATTTCTGTGTTTCATCGTAAATAAGAAGGTCGGAGGGATACAGTAAACCTGAAGTGAAGCAGCAGAATCTATAACTAGTGTCACGGGAATGGTTCAAAACATAGACAGTAAGAAGAGTCTGTTTTTTTGTACTTAAGTCGGCATTGTGCCTTTTGTATTTAATTCCGATGCAATTTCTGTGTTTCATCGTCAATAAGAAGGTCAGAGGGATACAGTTAATCTGAAGTGAAGCATAGGAATCTATAACTAGTGTCACAGGATTGGTTCAAAACATAGACTGTAAGAAGAGTCAGTTTTCTTGTACTTAAGTCGGCATTGTGCCTTTTGTATTTAATTCCGATTCAATTTCTGCGTTTTATCGTCAAATAGAAGGTCAGACAGATACAGTAAACCTGAAGTGAAGCATAGGAATCTATGACTAGTGTCACAGGAATGATTCCAAACTTAGAAAGTAAGAAGAGTCAGTTTTCTTGTACTTAAGTCGGCATTGTGCCTTTTGTATTTAATTCCGATGCAATTTCTGTGTTTCATCGTCAATAAGAACTTCAGAAGGATACAGTAGACCTGAAGTGAGGCATCGGAATCCATAACTAGTGTAACAGGAATGGTTCGAACTTAGAAACTTAGAAGAGTTAGTTTTCTTGTACTTAAGTCGGCATTGTGCCTTTTGCATTTAATTCCGTTGCAATATCTGTGTTTCATCGTCAATAAGAAGGTCAGAGGGATACAGTAAACCTGAAGTGAAGCATCGGAATCTATATGTAGTGTCTCAGGATTGGTTCAAAACATAGACTGTAAGAAGAGTCAGTTTTCTTGTACTTAAGTCGGCATTGTGCCTTTTGTATTTAATTCCGATTCAATTTCTGTGTTTCATCGTCAAAAAGAAGGTCAGTGGGATACAGTAAACCTGAAGTGAAGTATTGGAATCAATAACTAGTGTCACAGGAATGGTTCAAAACATAGACAGTAAGAAGAGTCAGTTTTCTTGTAGTTAAGTCGGCATTGTGCCTTTTGTATTTAATTCCGATGTAATTTCTGTGTATCATCGTCAATAAGAAGGTCAGAGGGATACAGTAAACCTGAAGTGAAGCATTGGAATCTATAACTAGTGTCACAGGAATGGTTCAAAACGTAGACAGTAAGAAGAGTCAGTTTTCTTGTACTTAAGTCGGCAATGTGCCTTTTGTATTTAATTCCGATGCAATTTCTGTGTTTCATCGTCATTGAGAAGGTCAGAGGGATACAGTAGACCTGAAGTGAAGCATCGGAATCTATAACTAGTGTCACATGAATGGTTCAAACATAGACAGTGAGAAGAGTCAGTTTTCTTGTACTTAAGTCAGCATTGTGCCTTTTGTATTTAAATCCGATACAATTTCTGTGTTTCATCGTCAATAAGAAGGTCAGTGGGATACAGTAAACCTGAAGTGAAACATCGGAATCTGTAACTAGTGTCACAGGAATGGTTCAAAACATAGACAGTAAGAAGCGTCAGTTTTCTTGCACTTAAGTCGGCATTGTGCGTTTTGTATTTAATTCCGATGCAATATCTGTGTTTCATCGTCACTAAGAAGGTCAGAGGGATACAGTAAACCTGAAGTGAAGCATCGGAATCTATAACTAGTGTCACAGGAATGGTCCAATACATAGACAGTAAGAAGAGTCAGTTTCCTTGTAATTAAGTCGGCATTGTACCTTTAGTATTTAATTCCGATGCAATTTCTGTGTTTCATCGTCAATAAGTGGGTCAGAGGGATACAGTAAACCTGAAGTGAAACATCGGAATCTATAACTAGTGTCACAGGAATGTTTCAAAGCATAGAAAGTAAGAAGAGTCAGTTATCTTGTACTTAATTCGGCATTGTGCCCTTTATATTTAATTCTGATGCAATTTCTGTGTTTCATCGTCAATAAGAAGGTGAGAGTTAAACAGTAAACCTGAAGTGAAGCATCGTAATCTCTAACTAGTGTCACAGGAATGGTTCAAATCATAGACAGTAAGAAGAGTCAGTTATCTTGTACTTAATTCGGCATTGTGCCTTTTGTATTCAATTCCGATGCAATTTCTGTGTTTCATCGTCAATAAGAACTTCAGAAGGATACAGTAGACCTGAAGTGAGGCATCGGAATCCATAACTAGTGTAACAGGAATGGTTCGAACTTAGAAACTTAGAAGAGTTAGTTTTCTTGTACTTAAGTCGGCATTGTGCCTTTTGCATTTAATTCCGATGCAATATCTGTGTTTCATCGTCAATAAGAAAGTCAGAGGGATACAGTAAACCTGAAGTGAAGCATCGGAATCTATAAGTAGTGTCTCAGGATTGGTTCAAAACATAGACTGTAAGAAGAGTCAGTTTTCTTGTATTTAAGTCGGCATTGTGCCTATTGTATTTAATTCCGATTCAATTTCTGTGTTTCATCATCAAAAGAAGGTCAGTGGGATACAGTAAACCTGAAGTGAAGCATTGGAATCAATAACTAGTGTCACAGGAATGGTTCAAAACATAGACAGTAAGAAGAGTCAGTTTTCTTGTAGTTAAGTCGGCATTGTGCCTTTTGTATTTAATTCCGATGTAATTTCTGTGTATCATCGTCAATAAGAAGGTCAGAGGGATACAGTAAACCTGAAGTGAAGCATTGGAATCTATAACTAGTGTCACAGGAATGGTTCAAAACGTAGACAGTAAGAAGAGTCAGTTTTCTTGTACTTAAGTCGGCAATGTGCCTTTTGTATTTAATTCCGATGCAATTTCTGTGTTTTATCGTCATTAAGAAGGTCAGAGGGATACAGTAGACCTGAAGTGAAGCATCGGAATCTAAAACTAGTGTCACATGAATGGTTCAAACATAGACAGTGAGAAGAGTCAGTTTTCTTGTACTTAAGTCAGCATTGTGCCTTTTGTATTTAAATCCGATACAATTTCTGTGTTTCATCGTCAATACGAAGGTCAGTGGGATACAGTAAACCTGAAGTGAAGCATCGGAATCTGTAACTAGTGTCACAGGAATGGTTCAAAACATAGACAGTAAGAAGCGTCAGTTTTCTTGCACTTAAGTCGGCATTGTGCGTTTTGTATTTAATTCCGATGCAATATCTGTGTTTCATCGTCAATAAGAAGGTCAGAGGGATACAGTAAACCTGAAGTGAAGCATCGGAATCTATAACTAGTGTCACAGGAATGGTTTAAAGCATAGACTGTAAGAAGAGTCAGTTTTATTGTACTTAAGTAGGCATTGTGCCTTTTGTATTTAATTCCGATGCAATTTCTGTGTTTCACCGTCAACAAGAAGGTCAGAGGGATACAGCATACTGAAGTGAAGCATCGGAATCTATAACTAGTGTCACAGGAATGGTTCAAACATAGACAGTAAGAAGAGTCAGTTTTCTTGTACTTAAGTCGGCATTGTGCCTTTTGCATTTAATTCCGAAGCAATATCTGTGTTTCATCGTCAATAAGAAGGTCAGAGGGATACAGTAAACCTGAAGTAAAGCATCGGAATCTATAACGAGTGTCACACGAATGGTTCAGAACATAGACAGTAAGAAGAGTCGGTTTTCTTATACTTAAGTCGGCATTGTACCTTTTGTATTAATTCCGATGAAATTTCTGTGTTTCATCGTAAATAAGAAGGTCGGAGGGATACAGTAAACCTGAAGTGAAGCAGCAGAATCTATAACTAGTGTCACGGGAATGGTTCAAAACATTGACAGTAAGAAGAGTCAGTTTTCTTGTACTTAAGTCGGCATTGTGTCTTTTGTATTTAATTCCGATGCATTTTCTGTGTTTCACCGTCAATAAGAAGGTCAGAGGGATACAGTAAACTGAAGTGAAGCATCGGAATCTATAACAAGCGTCACAGGAATGGTTCGAACATAGACAGTAAGAAGAGTCTGTTTTTTTGTACTTAAGTCGGCATTGTGCCTTTTGTATTTAATTCCGATGCAATTTCTGTGTTTCATCGTCAATAAGAAGGTCAGAGGGATACAGTAAATCTGAAGTGAAGCATAGGAATCTATAACTAGTGTCACAGGATTGGTTCAAAACATAGACTGTAAGAAGAGTCAGTTTTCTTGTACTTAAGTCGGCATTGTGCCTTTTGTATTTAATTCCGATTCAATTTCTGCGTTTTATCGTCAAATAGAAGGTCAGACAGATACAGTAAACCTGAAGTGAAGCATAGGAATCTATGACTAGTGTCACAGGAATGATTCCAAACTTAGAAAGTAAGAAGAGTCAGTTTTCTTGTACTTAAGTCGGCATTGTGCCTTTTGTATTTAATTCCGATGCAATTTCTGTGTTTCATCGTCAATAAGAACTTCAGAAAAGATACAGTAGACCTGAAGTGAGGCATCGGAATCCATAACTAGTGTAACAGGAATGGTTCGAACTTAGAAACTTAGAAGAGTTAGTTTTCTTGTACTTAAGTCGGCATTGTGCCTTTTGCATTTAATTCCGATGCAATATCTGTGTTTCATCGTCAATAAGAAGGTCAGAGGGATACAGTAAACCTGAAGTGAAGCATCGGAATCTATAAGTAGTGTCTCAGGATTGGTTCAAAACATAGACTGTAAGAAGAGTCAGTTTTCTTGTACTTAAGTCGGCATTGTGCCTTTTGTATTTAATTCCGATTCAATTTCTGTGTTTCATCGTGAAAAAGAAGGTCAGTGGGATACAGTAAACCTGAAGTGAAGCATTATAATCAATAACTAGTGTCACAGGAATGGTTCAAAACATAGACAGTAAGAAGAGTCAGTTTTCTTGTAGTTAAGTCGGCATTGTGCCTTTTGTATTTAATTCCGATGTAATTTCTGTGTATCATCGACAATAAGAAGGTCAGAGGGATACAGTAAACCTGAACTGAAGCATTGGAACCTATAACTAGTGTCACCGGATTGGTTCAAAACGTAGACAGTAAGAAGAGTCAGTTTTCTTGTACTTAAGTCGGCAATGTGCCTTTTGTATTTAATTCCGATGCAATTTCTGTGTTTCATCGTCACTAAGAAGGTCAGAGGGATACAGTAGACCTGAAGTGAAGCATCGGAATCTATAACTAGTGTCACACGAATGGTTCTAACATAGACAATGAGAAGAGTCAGTTTTCTTGTACTTAAGTCAGCATTGTGCCTTTTGTATTTAAATCCGATACAATTTCTGTGTTTCATCGTCAATAAGAAGGTCAGAGGGATACAGTAAACCTGAAGTGAAACATCGGAATCTATAACTAGTGTCACAGGAATGTTTCAAAGCATAGAAAGTAAGAAGAGTCAGTTTTCTTGTACTTAATTCGGGATTGTGCCTCTTGTGTTTCATTCCGATGCAATTTCTGTGTTTCATCGTCAATATGAAGGTCAGAGGGATACAGTAAACAAGAAGTGAAGCATCGGAATCCATAACTAGTGTCACAGGATTGGTTCAAAACATAGACAGTAAGAAGAGTCAGTTTTTTTGTACTTAAGTAGGCATGGTGCCTTTTGTATTTAATTCCGATGCAATATCTGTGATTCATCAACAGTAAGAAGGTCAGAGGGATACAGTAAACCTGAAGTTAAGCATCGGAATCTGTAACTAGTGTCACATGAATGGTTCAAACATAGACAGTAAGAAGAGTCTGTTTTCTTGTACTTAAGTCGGCATTGTGCATTTTGTATTTAATTCCGATGCGATTTCTGCGCTTTATCGTCAATAAGAAGGTCAGAGGGATACAGTAAACCTGAAGTGAATCATCGGAATCTATATGTAGTGTCACAGGAATGGTTCAAAACATAGACAGTAAGAAGAGTCAGTTATCTTGTACTTAAGTAGGCATTGTGCCTTTTGTATTTAATTGCGAAGCAATTTCTGTGTTTCACCCTCAACAAGAAGGTCAGAGGGATACAGTAAACCCGAAGTGAAGCATCGGAATCTATAACTAGTGTCACAGGAATGGTTCAAAACATAGACAGTAAGAAGAGTCAGTTTTTTTGTACTTTAGTCGGCATTGTGCCTTTTGTATTTAATTCGGATGCAATTTCTGTGTTTCATCGTCAATAAGAAGGTCAGAGGGATACAGTGGACCTGAAATGAAGCATCGGAATCTATAACTAGTGTCACAGGAATGGTTCAAAACATAGACGGTACAAAGAGTCAGTTTTCTTGTACTTAAGTCGGCATTGTGCCTTTTGTATTTAATTCAGATGCAATTTCTGTGTTTCATCGTCAATAAGAAAGTCAGAGGGATACAGTAAACCTGAAGTGAAGCATCGGAATCTATAACTAGTGTCACAGGAATGGTTCAAAACAGTCAGTAAGAAGGTTCAGGCATCTTGTACTTAAGTCGGCATTGTGCCTTTTGTATTTAATTCCGATGCAATTTCTGTGTTTCATCGTCAATAAGAACTTCAGAAGGATACAGTAGACCTGAAGTGAAGCTTCAGAATCTATAACTAGTGTAACAGGAATGGTTCAAACTTAGACAGTTAGAAGAGTTAGTTTTCTTGTACTTAAGTCGGCATTGTGCCTTTTGTATTTAATTCCGATGCAATATCTGTGTTTCATCGTCAATATTAAGGTCAGAGGGATACAGTAAACCTGAAGTGAGGCATCGGAATCTATAAGTGGTGTCTCAGGAATGGTTCAAAACATAGACTGTAAGAAGAGTCAGTTTTCCTGTACTTAAGTCGGCATTGTGCGTTTTGTATTTAATTCCGATGCAATTTCTGTGTTTCATCGTCAATAAGAAGGTCAGTGGGATACAGTAAAGCTGAAGTGAAGCATTGGAATCTATAACTAGTGTCACAGGAATGGTTCAAAACATAGACAGTAAGAAGAGTCAGTTTTCTTGTACTTAGGTCGGCATTGAGCCTTTTGTATTAATTTCCGATGCAATATCTGTGTTTCATCGTCAACAAGACGGTCAGAGGGATAAGTAAACCTTAAGTGAAGCATCGGAATCCATAACTAGTGTAACAGGAATGGTTCAAACATAGAGAGTTAGAAGAGTTAGTTTTCTTGTACTTAAGTCGGCATTGTGCCTTTTCTATTTAATTCCGATTCAATTTCTATGTTTCATCGACAATAAGAAGGTCAGAGGGATACAGTAAACCTGAAGTGAAGCATCGGAATCAATAACTAGTGTCACAGGAATGGTTCAAAACATAGACAGTAAGAAGAGTCAGTTTCCTTGTACTTAAGTCGGCATTGTGCCTTTTACATTTAATTCCGATGCAATTTCTGTGTTTCATCGTCAATAAGAAGGTCAGAGGGATGCAGTAAACCTGATGTAAAGCATCGGAATCTATAACTAGTGTAACAGGAATGGTTCAAACCACAGACAGTAAGAAGAGTAAGTTTTCTTGTACTTAAGTCGGCGTTGTGCCTTTTGTATTTAATTCCGAAGCAATATCTGTGTTTCATCGTCAATAAGAAGGTCAGAAGGATACAGTAAACCTGAAGTAAAGCATCGGAATCTATAACGAGTGTCACACGAATGGTTCAAAGCATAGACAGTAAGAAGAGTCAGTTTTCTTATACTTAAGTCGGCATTGTACCTTTTGTATTAATTCCGATGCAATTTCTGTTTTTCATCGTCAATAAGAAGGTCGGAGGGATACAGTAAACCTGAAGTGTAGCAGCAGAATCTATAACTAGTGTCACAGGAATGGTTCAAAACATTGACAGTAAGAAGAGTCAGTTTTCTTGTACTTAAGTCGGCATTGTGCCTTTTGTATTTAATTCCGATGCAATTTCTGTGTTTCACCGTCAATAAGAAGGTCAGAGGGATACAGTAAACTGAAGTGAAGCATCGTAATCTATAACTAGAGTCACAGGAATGGTTCAAACATAGACAGTAAAAAGAGTCAGTTTTCTTGTACTTAAGTCGGCGTTGTGCCTTTTGTATTTAATTCCGATGCAATTCCTGTGTTTCATCGTCAATAAGAACATCAGAAGGATACAGTAGACCTGGAGTGGAGCATCGGAATCTATAACTAGTGTCACAGGAATGGTTCAAAACATAGACAGTGACAAGAGCCAGTTTTCTTGAACTTAAGTCGGCATTGTGACTGTTGTATTTAATTCCGATGCAATATCTGTGTTTCATCGTCAATAAAAAGGTCAGAGGGATACAGTAAACCTGAAGTGAAGCATCGGAATCTATAAGTAGTGTCTCAAGAATGGATCAAACGTAGGCTGTAAGAAGAGTCAGTTTTCTTGTACTTAAGTCGGCATTGTGCCTTTTGTATTTAATTCCGATGCAATTTATGTGTTTCATCGTAATAAGAAGGTCAGTGGGATACAGTAAACCTGAAGTGACGCATTGGAATCTATAAGTAGTGTTACAGGAATGGTTCAAACATAGACAGTAGGAAGAATCAGTTTTCTTGTACTTAAGTCGGCATTGTGCCCTTGTATTTAACTTCGATGCAATTTCTGTGTTTCATCGTCAATAAGAAGGTCGGAGGGATACAGTAAACCTGAAGTGAAGCAGCAGAATCTATAACTAGTGTCACAGGAATGGTTCAATACATTCACAGTAAGAAGAGTCAGTTTTCTTGTACTTAAGTCGGCATTGTGCCTTTCGTATTTAATTCCGATGCAATTTCTGTGTTTCACCGTCAATAAGAAGGTCAGAGGGATACAGTAAACTGAAGTGAAGCATCGGAATCTATAACTAGTGTCACAGGAATCGTTCAAACATAGACAGTAAGAAGAGTCAGTTTTCTTGTACTTAAGTCGGCATTGTGCCTTTTCGATTTAATTCCGATTCCATTTCTGTGTTTCATCGTCAATAAGAAGGTCAGAAGGATACAGTAAACCTGAAGTGAAGCATAGGAATCTATAACTAGTGTCACAGGAATGGTTCAAAACTTAGACAGTAAGAAGAGTCAGTTTTCTTGTACTTAAGTCTGCATTGTGCCTTTTGTATTTAATTCCGATGCAATTTCTGTGTTTCATCGTCAATAAGAAGGTCGGAGGGATACAGTAAACCTGAAGTGAAGCAGCAGAATCTATAACTAGTGTCACAGGAATGGTTCAATACATTCACAGTAAGAAGAGTCAGTTTTCTTGTACTTAAGTCGGCATTGTGCCTTTCGTATTTAATTCCGATGCAATTTCTGTGTTTCATCGTCAATAAGAAGGTCAGTGGCATACAGTAAACCTGAAGTGACGCATTGGAATCTATAACTAGTGTCATAGGAATGGTTCAAAACATTGACAGTAAGAAGAGTCAGTTTTCTTTTACTTACGTCGGAATAGTGCCTTTTGTATTTAATTCCGATGCAATATCTGTGTTTCATCGTCAATAAGACCGTCAGAGGGATACAGTAAACCTGAAGTGAAGCATCGGAATCTATAACTAGTGTAACAGGAATGGTTCAAACATAGACAGTTAGAAGAGTTAGTTTTCTTGTACTTAAGTCGGCATTGTGCCTTTTCTATTTAATTCCGATTCAATTTCTATGTTACATCGTCAATAAGAAGGTCAGAGGAATACAGTAAACCTGAAGTGAAGCATCGCAATCAATAACTAGTGTCACAGGAATGGTTCAAAAGATAGACAGTAAGAAGAGTCAGTTTTCTTGTACTTAAGTCGGCATTGTGCCTTTTGTATTTGATTCCGATGCAATTTCTGTGTTTCATCGTCAATAAGATGGTCAGAGGGATACAGTGAACCTGAAATGATGCATCGGAATCTATAACTAGTGTCACAGGAATGGTTCAAAACATAGACAGTAAGAAGAGTCAGTTTTCGTGTACTTAAGTCGGCATTGTGCCTTTTGTATTTAATTCGGATGCAATTTCTGTGTTTCATCGTCAATAAGAAGGTCAGAGGGATACAGTAAACCTGAAGTGAGCATCGGAATCTATAACTAGTGTCACAGGAATGGTTCAAATCATAGACAGTAAGAAGAGTCAGTTTTCTTGTACTTAAGTCGGCATTGTGTCTTTTGTATTTAATTCCGATGCAACTTCTGTGTTTCATCGTCTATACGAAGGTCAGAGGGATACAGTAAACCTGAAGTCAAGCAACGGAATCTATAACGAGTGTCACAGGAACGGTTCAAAGCATAGACAGTATGAAGAGTCAGTTTTCTTGTACTTAAGTTGGCATTGTTCCTTTGTATTTAACTCCGATGCAATTTCTGTGTTTCATCGTCAATAAGAACACCAGAAGGATACAGTAGACCTGAAGTGAAGCATCGGAATCTATAACTAGTGTCACAGGAATGGTTCAAAACATAGACACTGACAAGAGCCAGTTTTCTTGTACTTAACTCGGCATTGTGCCTTTTGTATTTCATTCCGATGCAATTTCTGTGTTTCATCTTCATTAAGAAGGTCAGTGGGATACAATAAACCTGAAACGCATTGGAATCTATGACTAGTGTCACAGGAATGGTTCAAAACATAGACAGAAAGAAGAGTCAGTTTTCTTGTACTTAAGTCGGAATAGTGCCTTTTGTATTTAATTCCGATGCAATATCTGTGTTTCATCGTCTATAAGACGGTCAGAGGGATACAGTAAACCTGAAGTGAAGCATCGGAATCTATAACTAGTGTAACAGGAATGGTTCAAACATAGACAGTTAGAAGAGTAAGTTTTCCTGTACTTAAGTCGGCATTGTGCCTTTTCTATTTAATTCCGATTCAATTTCTATATTTCATCGTCAATAAGAACGTCAGAGGGATACAGTAAACCTGAAGTGAAGCATCGGAATCAATAACTAGTGTCACAGGAATGGTTCAAAACATAGACAGCAAGAAGAGTCAGTTTTCTTGTACTTAAGTCGACATTGTGCCTTTTGTATTTAATTCCGATGCAATTTCTGTGTTTCATCGTCAATAAGAGGGTCAGAGGGATACAGTAAACCCGAAGTGAAAATCGGAATCTATAACTAGTGTCACAGGAATCGTTCAAAACATAGACAGTAAGAAGAGACAGTTTTCTTGTACTTAAGTAGGCATTGTGCCTTTTACATTTAATTCCGATGCAATTTCTGTGTTTCATCGTCAATAAGAAGGTCAGAGGGATGCAGTAAACCTGATGTGAAGCATCGGAATCTATAACTAGTGTAACAGGAATGGTTCAAACCACAGACAGTAAGAAGAGTAAGTTTTCTTGTACTTAAGTCGGCGTTGTGCCTTTTGTATTTAATTCCGAAGCAATATCTGTGTTTCATCGTCAATAAGAAGGTCAGAAGGATACAGTAAACCTGAAGTAAAGCATCGGAATCTATAACGAGTGTCACACGAATGGTTCAAAACATAGACAGTAAGAAGAGTCAGTTTTCTTATACTTAAGTCGGCATTGTACCTTTTGTATTAATTCCGATGCAATTTCTGTTTTTCATCGTCAATAAGAAGGTCGGAGGGATACAGTAAACCTGAAGTGTAGCAGCAGAATCTATAACTAGTGTCACAGGAATGGTTCAAAACATTGACAGTAAGAAGAGTCAGTTTTCTTGTACTTAAGTCGGCATTGTGCATTTTGTATTTAATTCCGATGCAATTTCTGTGTTTCACCGTCAATAAGAAGGTCAGAGGGATACAGTAAACTGAAGTGAATCATCGGAATCTATAACTAGCGTCACAGGAATAGTTCAAACATAGACAGTAAGAAGAGTCAGTTTTCTTGTACTTAAGTCGGCGTTGTGCCTTTTGTATTTAATTCCGATGCAATTCCTGTGTTTCATCGTCAATAAGAACATCAGAAGGATACAGTAGACCTGGAGTGGAGCATCGGAATCTATAACTAGTGCCATAGGAATGGTTCAAAACATAGACAGTGAAAAGAGCCAGTTTTCTTGAACTTAAGTCGGCATTGTGACTGTTGTATTTAATTCCGATGCAATATCTGTGTTTCATCGTCAATAAAAAGGTAAGAGGGATACAGTAAACCTGAAGTGAAGCATCGGAATCTATAAGTAGTGTCTCAGGAATGGATCAAACGTAGGCTGTAAGAAGAGTCAGTTTTCTTGTACTTAAGTCGGCATTGTGCCTTTTGTATTTAATTCCGATGCAATTTATGTGTTTCATCGTAATAAGAAGGTCAGTGGGATACAGTAAACCTGAAGTGACGCATTGGAATCTATAAGTAGTGTCACAGGAATGGTTCAAACATAGACAGTAGGAAGAATCAGTTTTCTTGTACTTAAGTCGGCATTGTGCCCTTGTATTTAACTTCGATGCAATTTCTGTGTTTCATCGTCAATAAGAAGGTCGGAGGGATACAGTAAACCTGAAGTGAAGCAGCAGAATCTATAACTAGTGTCACAGGAATGGTTCAATACATTCACAGTAAGAAGAGTCAGTTTTCTTGTACTTAAGTCGGCATTGTGCCTTTCGTAATTAATTCCGATGCAATTTCTGTGTTTCACCGTCAATAAGAAGGTCAGAGGGATACAGTAAACTGAAGTGAAGCATCGGAATCTATAACTAGTGTCACAGGAATCGTTCA
Organism: Schistocerca piceifrons; assembly: GCF_021461385.2. Classification (NCBI taxonomy): domain Eukaryota; kingdom Metazoa; phylum Arthropoda; class Insecta; order Orthoptera; family Acrididae; genus Schistocerca; species Schistocerca piceifrons. The sequence continues at coordinate 320,262 of NW_025728705.1, forward strand.
AACATAGACAGTAAGAAGAGTCAGTTTTCTTGTACTTAAGTCGGCATTGTGCCTTTTCGATTTAATTCCGATTCCATTTCTGTGTTTCATCGTCAATAAGAAGGTCAGAAGGATACAGTAAACCTGAAGTGAAGCATAGGAATCTATAACTAGTGTCACAGGAATGGTTCAAAACTTAGACAGTAAGAAGAGTCAGTTTTCTTGGACTTAAGTCTGCATTGTGCCTTTTGTATTTAATTCCGATGCAATTTCTGTGTTTCATCGTCAATAAGAACATCAGAAGGATACAGTAGACCTGAAGTGAAGCATCGGAATCTACAACTAGTGTCACAGGAATGGTTCAAAACATAGACAGTGACAAGAGCCGGTTTTCTTGTACTTAAGTCGGCATTGTGCCTGTTGTATTTAATTCCGATGCAATATCTGTGTTTCATCATGAATAAGAAGGTCAGAGGGATACAGTAAACCTGAAGTGAAGCATCGGAATCTATAAGTAGTGTCTCAGGAATGGTTCAAACATAGGCTGTAAGAAGAGTCAGTTGTCTTGTACTTAAGTCGGCATTGTGCCTTTTGTATTTAGTTTCGATGCAATTTCTGTGTTTCATCGTCAATAAGAAGGTCAGTGGGATACAGTAAACCTGAAGTGACGCATTGGAATCTATAACTAGTGTCATAGGAATGGTTCAAAACATTGACAGTAAGAAGAGTCAGTTTTCTTTTACTTAAGTCGGAATAGTGCCTTTTGTATTTAATTCCGATGCAATATCTGTGTTTCATCGTCAATAAGACCGTCAGAGGGATACAGTAAACCTGAAAAGAAGCATCGGAATCTATAACTAGTGTAACAGGAATGGTTCAAACATAGACAGTTAGAAGAGTTAGTTTTCTTGTACTTAAGTCGGCATTGTGCCTTTTCTATTTAATTCCGATTCAATTTCTATGTTACATCGTCAATAAGAAGGTCAGAGGAATACAGTAAACCTGAAGTGAAGCATCGCAATCAATAACTAGTGTCACAGGAATGGTTCAAAAGATAGACAGTAAGAAGAGTCAGTTTTCTTGTACTTAAGTCGGCACTGTGCCTTTTGTATTTAATTCCGATGCAATTTCTGTGTTTGATCGTCAATAAGAAGGTCAGAGGGATACAGTAAACCCGAAGTGAAGAATCGGAATCTATTACTAGTGTCACAGGAATGGTTCAAAACATAGACAGTATGAAGAGTTAGTTTTCTTGTACTAAAGTCGGCATTGTGCTTTTTGTATTTAATTCCGATTTGATTTCTGCGTTTTATCGTCAATAAGAAGGTCAGAGGTATACAGTAAACCTAAAGTGAAGCATCGGAATCTATATCTTGTGTCACAGGAATGGTTCAAATCATAGACAGTAAGAAGAGTCAGTTTTCTTGTACTTAAGTCGGCATTGTGCCTTTTGTATTTGATTCCGATGCAATTTCTGTGTTTCATCGTCAATAAGAAGGTCAGAGGAATACAGTAAACCTGAAGTGAAGCATCGCAATCAATAACTAGTGTCACAGGAATGGTTCAAATCATAGACAGTAAGAAGAGTCAGTTTTCTTGTACTTAAGTCGGCATTGTGTCTTTTGTATTTAATTCCGATGCAACTTCTGTGTTTCATCGTCTATACGAAGGTCAGAGGGATACAGTAAAGCTGAAGTCAAGCAACGGAATCTATAACGAGTGTCACAGGAATGGTTCAAAGCATAGACAGTATGAAGAGTCAGTTTTCTTGTACTTAAGTTGGCATTGTTCCTTTGTATTTAACTCCGATGCAATTTCTGTGTTTCATCGTCAATAAGAACACCAGAAGGATACAGTAGACCTGAAGTGAAGCATCGGAATCTATAACTAGTGTCACAGGAATGGTTCAAAACATAGACACTGACAAGAGCCAGTTTTCTTGTACTTAACTCGGCATTGTGCCTTTTGTATTTAATTCCGATGCAATTTCTGTGTTTCATCTTCATTAAGAAGGTCAGTGGGATACAATAACCCTGAAACGCATTGGAATCTATGACTAGTGTCACAGGAATGGTTCAAAACATAGACAGAAAGAAGAGTCAGTTTTCTTGTACTTAAGTCGGAATAGTGCCTTTTGTATTTAATTCCGATGCAATATCTGTGTTTCATCGTCAATAAGACGGTCAGAGGGATACAGTAAACCTGAAGTGAAGCATCGGAATCTATAACTAGTGTAACAGGAATGGTTCAAACATAGACAGTTAGAAGAGTTAGTTTTCCTGTACTTAAGTCGGCATTGTGCCTTTTCTATTTAATTCCGATTCAATTTCTATATTTCATCGTCAATAAGAACGTCAGAGGGATACAGTAAACCTGAAGTGAAGCATCGGAATCAATAACTAGTGTCACAGGAATGGTTCAAAACATAGACAGCAAGAAGAGTCAGTTTTCTTGTACTTAAGTCGACATTGTGCCTTTTGTATTTAATTCCGATGCAATTTCTGTGTTTCATCGTCAATAAGAGGGTCAGAGGGATACAGTAAACCCGAAGTGAAAATCGGAATCTATAACTAGTGTCACAGGAATCGTTCAAAACATAGACAGTAAGAAGAGACAGTTTTCTTGTACTTAAGTAGGCATTGTGCCTTTTGTATTTAATTCGGATGCAATTTCTGTGTTTCATCGTCAATAAGAAGGTCAGAGGGATACAGTAAACCTGAAGTGAAGCATCGGAATCTATAACTAGTGTCACAGGAATGGTTCAAAACATAGACAGTAAGAAGAGTCAGTCTTCTTGTACTTAAGTCGGCATTGTGCCTTTTGTATTTAATTCCGATGCAACTTCTGTGTTTCATCGTCAATACGAAGGTCAGAGGGATACAGTAAACCTGAAGTGAAGCATCGGAATCTATAAGTAGTGTCTCAGGAATGGTTCAAAACATAGACAGTAAGAAGAGTCAAATTTCTTGTACTTAAGTCGGCATAGTGCCTTTTGTATTTAATTCCGATGCAATATCTGTGTTTCATCAACAATAAGACGGTCAGTGGGATACAGTAAACCTGAAGTGAAGGATCGGAATCCATAACTAGTGTAACATGAATGGTTCAAACATAGACAGTTAGAAGAGTTAGTTTTCTTGTACTTAAGTCGGCATTGTGCTTTTTGTATTTAATTCCGATGCAATTTCTGTGTTTCATCGTCAATAAGAAGGCCGGAGGGATACAGTAAACCTGAAGTGAAGCATCGGAATCTATAACTAGTGTAACAGGAATGGTTCAAACCACAGACAGTAAGAAGAGTCAGTTATCTTGTTCTTAAGTCGGCATTGTGACTTTTGTATTTAATTCCGAAGCAATATCTGTGTTTCATCGACAATAAGAAGGTCAGAGGGATACAGTAAACCTGAAGCGAAGCATCGGAATCTGTAACTAGTGTCACATGAATGGTTCAAAACATAGACAGTGAGAAGTGTCAGTTTTCATGTACTTAAGTCAGCATTGTGCCTTTTCTATTTAATTCCGATACAATTTCTGTGTTTCATCGTCAATAAGAAGGTCAGTGGGATATAGTAAACCTGAAGTGAAGCATCGGAATCTATAACTAGTGTCACAGGAATGGTTCAAAACATAGACAGTAAGAAGAGTCAGTTTTCTTGTACTTAAGCCGGCATTGTACGTTTTGTATATAATTCCGATGCAATATCTGTGTTTCATCGTCAATAAGACGGTCAGAGGGATACAGTAAACCTGAAGTGAAGCATCGGAATCTATAACGAGTGTCACAGGAATGGTTCAAACATAGACAGTAAGAAGAGTCAGTTTTCTTGTACTTAAGTTGGCATTGTGCCTTTGTATTTAACTCCGATGCAATTTCTGTGTTTCATCGTCAATAAGAAGGTCGGAGGGATACAGTAAACCTGAAGTGAAGCAGCAGAATCTATAACTAGTGTCACAGGAATGGTTCAAAACATAGACAGTAAGAAGAGATAGTTTTCTTGTACTTAAGTCGGCATTGTGATTTTTGTATTTAATTCCGATGCAAATTCTGTGTTTCACCGTCAACGAGAAGGTCAGAGGGATACAGTATACTGAAGTGAAGCATCGGAATTTATAACTAGTGTCACAGGATTGGTTCAACCATAGACAGTAAGAAGAGTCAGTTTTCTTGTACTTAAGTCGGCATTGCGCCATTTGTACTTAATTCCGATGCAATTTCTGTGTTTCATCGTCAATACGAAGGTCAGAGGGATACAGTAAACCTGAAGTGAAGCATAGGAATCTATAACTAGTGTCACAGGAATGATTCCAAACTTAGACAGTAAGAAGAGTCAGTTTTCTTGTACTTAAGTCGGCATTGTGCCTTATGTATTTAATTCCGATGCAATTTCTGTGTTTCATCGTCAATAAGAACTTCAGAAGCATACAGTAGATGTGAAGTGAAGCATCGGAATCTATAACTAGTGTAACAGGAATGGTTCAAACATAGACAGTTAGAAGAGTTATTTTACTTGTACTTAAGTCGGCATTGTGCCTTTTGTATTGAATTCCGATGCAATTTCTGTGTTTCATCGTCAATAAGTAGGACAGAGTGATACAGCAAACCTGAAGTGAAGCATCGGAATCTATAACTAGTGTAACAGGAATGGTTCAAACCACAGACAGTAAGAAGAGTCAGTTATCTTGTACTTAAGTCGGCATTGTACCTTTTGAATTAATTCCGATGCAATTTCTGTGTTTCATCGTCAATAAGAAGGTCAGAGGGATAGAGTAAACCTGAAGTGAAGCATCGGAATCAATAACTAGTGTCACAGGAATGGTTCAAAATATAGACAGTAAGAAGAGTCAGTTTTCTTGTACTTAATTCGGCATTGTGCTTTTTGGATTGAATTCCGATGCAATTACTGTGTTTCATCGTCAATAAGCAGGACAGAGGGATACAGCAAACCTGAAGTGAAGCATCGGAATCTATAACTAGTGTCACAGGAATGGTTCAAAACATAGACAGTAAGAAGAGTCAGTTTTCTTGAACTTAAGTCGGCATTGTGCCTTTTGTATTTAATTCCGATGCAATTTCTGTGTTTCATCGTCAATACGAAGGTCAGAGGGATACAGTAAACCTGAAGTGAAGGATCGGTATCTATAACTAGTGTCACAGGAATGGTTCAAAACATAGACAGTAAGAAGAGTCAGTTTTCTTGTACTTAAGTTGGCATTGTGCATTTTGAATTTAATTCCGATGCAATTTCTGTGTTTCAACGTCAATAAGGAGGTCAGAGGGATACAGTAGACCTAAAGTGAAGCATCGGAATCTATAACTAGTGTCACATGAATGGTTCAAAACATAGACAGTGAGAAGAGTCAGTTTTCATGTACTTAAGTCAGCATTGTGCCTTTTCTATTTAATTCCGATACAATTTCTGTGTTTCATCGTCAATAAGAAGGTCAGTGGGATACAGTAAACCTGTAGTGAAGCATCGGAATCTATAACTAGTGTCATAGGAATGGTTCAAACATAGACAGTAAGAAGAGTCAGTTTTCTTGTACTTAAGTCGGCATTGTGCCTTTGTATTTAACTCCGATGCAATTTCTGTGTTTCATCGTCAATAAGAAAGTTGGAGGGATACAGTAAACCTGAAGTGAAGCAGCAGAATCTATAACTAGTGTCACAGGAATGGTTCAAAACATTGACAGTAAGAAGAGTCAGTTTTCTTGTACTTAAGTCGGCATTGTGCCTTTTGTATTTAATTCCGAAACAATTTCTGTGTTTCACCGTCAATAAGAAGGTCAGAGGGATACAGTAAACTGAAGTGAAGCATCGGAATCTATAACTAGTGTCACAGGAATGGTTCAAACATAGGCAGTAAGAAGAGTCAGTTTTCTTGTACTTAAGTCGACATTGTGCCTTTTGTATTTAATTCCGATGCAATTTCTGTGTTTCATCGTCAATAAGAAGGTCAGAGGGATACAGTAAACCTGAAGTGAAGCATAGGAATCTATAACTAGTGTCACAGGAATGGTTCAAAACTTAGACAGTTAGAAGAGTCAGTTTTCTTGTACGTAAGTCGGCATTGTGCCTTTTGTATTTATTTCCGATGCAATTTCTGTGTTTCATCGTCAATAAGAACTTCAGAAGGATACAGTAGACATGAAGTGAAGCATCGGAATCAATAACTAGTGTCACAGGAATGGTTCAAAACATAGACAGTGACAAGAGTCATGTTTCTTGTACTTAAGTCGACATTGTGCCTGTTGTATTTAATTCCGATGTAATATCTGTGTTTCATCGTCAATACGAAGGTCAGAAGGATACAGTAAACCTGAAGTGAAGTATCGGAATCTATAAGTAGTGTCTCAGGATTGGTTCACAGCATAGGCTGTAAGAAGAGTCAGTTTTCATGTACTTAAGTCGGCATTGTGCCTTTTGTATTTAATTTCGATGCAATTTCTGTGTTTCATCGTCAATAAGAAGGTCAGTGGGATACAGTAATCCTGAAGTGACGCATTGAAATCTATAACTAGTGTCACAGAAGTGGTTCAAAACATAGACAGTAAGAAGAGTCAGTTTTCTTGTACTTAAGTCGGCATAGTGCCTTTTGTATTTAATTCCGATGCTATATCTGCGGTTCATCGTCAATAAGACGGTCAGAGGGATACAGTAAACCTGAAGTGAGGCATCGGAATCTATAACTAGTGTAACAGGAATGGTTCAAACATAGACAGTTAGAAGAGTTAGTTTTCTTGTACTTAAGTCGGCATTGTGCTTTTCTATTAAATTCCGATGCAATTTCTTTGTTTCATCGTCAATAAGAAGGTCAGAGGGATACAGTTAACGTGAAGGGAAGCATCGGAATCAATAACTAGTGTCACAGGATTGGTTCAAAACATAGACAGTAAGAAGAGTCAGTGTTCTCGTACTTAAGTCGGCATTGTGCCGTTTATATTGAATTCAGATGCAATTTCTGTGTTTCACCGTCAATAAGAAGGTTGGAGGGATACAGTAAACCTGAAGTGTAGCAGCAGAATCTATAACTAGGGTCACAGGAATGGTTCAAAACATTGACAGTAAGAAGAGTCAGATTTCTTGTACTTAAGTCGGCATTGTGCCTTTTGTATTTAATTCCGATGCAATTTCTGTGTTTCATCGTCAATAAGAAGGTCCGTGGGATACAGTAAACCTGAAGTGAACCATCGGAATCTATAACTAGTGTCACAGGAATGGTTCAAAACATAGACAGTAAGAAGAGTCAGTTATCTTGTACTTAAGACGGCATTGTGCCTTTTGTATTTAATTCCGAAGCAATATCTGTGTTTCATCGTCAACAAGAAGGTCAGAGGGATACAGTAAACATGAAGTGAAGCATAGGAATCTATAACTAGTGTCACAGGAATGGTTCAAAACTTAGACAGTTAGAAGAGTCAGTTTTCTTGTACTTAAGTCGGCATTGTGCCTTTTGTATTTAATTCCGAAGCAATATCTGTGTTTCATCGTCAATAAGAACTTCAGAAGAATACAGTAGACATGAAGTGAAGCATCGGAATCTATAACTAGTGTCACAGGAATGGTTCAAAACATAGACAGTGACAAGAGTCATGTTTCTTGTACTTAAGTCAGCATTGTGCCTGTTGTATTTAATTCCGATGTAATATCTGTGTTTCATCGTCAATACGAAGGTCAGAGGGATACAGTAAACCTGAAGTGAAGCATCGGAATCTATTAGTAGTGTCTCAGGAATGGTTCACAGCATAGGCTGTAAGAAGAGTCAGTTTTCTTGTACTTAAGTCGGCATTGTGCCTTTTGTCTTTAATTCCGATGCAATTTCTGTGTTTCATCGTCAATAAGAAGGTCAGAGGGATACAGTAAACATGAAGTGAAGCATAGGAATCTATAACTAGTGTCACAGGAATGGTTCAAAACTTAGACAGTTAGAAGAGTCAGTTTTCTTGTACTTAAGTCGGCATTGTGCCTTTTGTATTTAATTCCGAAGCAATATTTGTGTTTCATCGTCAATAAGAACTTCAGAAGAATACAGTAGACATGAAGTGAAGCATCGGAATCTATAACTAGTGTCACAGGAATGGTTCAAAACATAGACAGTGACAAGAGCCATGTTTCTTGTACTTAAGTCAGCATTGTGCCTGTTGTATTTAATTCCGATGTAATATCTGTGTTTCATCGTCAATACGAAGGTCAGAGGGATACAGTAAACCTGAAGTGAAGCATCGGAATCTATTAGTAGTGTCTCAGGAATGGTTCACAGCATAGGCTGTAAGAAGAGTCAGTTTTCTTGTACTTAAGTCGGCATTGTGCCTTTTGTATTTAATTTCGATGCAATTTCTGTGTTTCATCGTCAATAAGAAGGTCAGTGGGATACAGTAATCCTGAAGTGACGCATTGGAAACTATAACTAGTGTCACAGAAATGGTTCAAAACATAGACAGTAAGAAGAGTCAGTTTTCTTGTACTTAAGTCAGTATAGTGCCTTTTGTATTTAATTCCGATGCTATATCTGCGTTTCATCGTCAATAAGACGGTCAGAGGGATACAGTAAACCCGAAGTGAAGCATCGGAATCTATAACTAGTGTAACAGGAATGGTTCAAACATAGACAGTTAGAAGAGTTAGTTTTCATGTACTTAAGTCGGCATTGTGTCTTTTCTATTTAATTCCGATGCAATTTCTATGTTTCATCGTCAATAAGAAGGTAAGAGGGATACAGTAAACCTGAAGGGAAGCATCGGAAACAATAACTAGTGTCACAGGAATGGTTCAAAACATAGACAGTAAGAAGAGTCAGTTTTCTCGTACTTAAGTCGGCATTGTGCCATTTATATTTAATTCCGATGCAATTTCTGTGTTTCATCGTCAATAAGAAGGTTGGAGGGATACAGTAAACCTGAAGTGAAGCAGCAGAATCTATAACTAGGGTCACAAGAATGGTTCAAAGCATTGACAGTAAGAAGAGTCAGTTTTCTTGTACTTATGTCGGCATTGTGCCTTTGTATTTAACTCCGATGCAATTTCTGTGTTTCATCGTCAATAAGAAGGTTGGAGGGATACAGTAAACCTGAAGTGAAGCAGCAGAATCTATAACTAGTGTCACAGGAATGGTTCAAAACATAGACAGTAAGAAGAGATAGTTTTCTTGTACTTAAGTCGGCATTGTGATTTTTGTATTTAATTCCGATGCAAATTCTGTGTTTCACCGTCAACGAGAAGGTCAGAGGGATACAGTATACTGAAGTGAAGCATCGGAATTTATAACTAGTGTCACAGGATTGGTTCAACCATAGACAGTAAGAAGAGTCAGTTTTCTTGTACTTAAGTCGGCATTGCGCCATTTGTACTTAATTCCGATGCAATTTCTGTGTTTCATCGTCAATACGAAGGTCAGAGGGATACAGTAAACCTGAAGTGAAGCATAGGAATCTATAACTAGTGTCACAGGAATGATTCCAAACTTAGACAGTAAGAAGAGTCAGTTTTCTTGTACTTAAGTCGGCATTGTGCCTTATGTATTTAATTCCGATGCAATTTCTGTGTTTCATCGTCAATAAGAACTTCAGAAGCATACAGTAGATGTGAAGTGAAGCATCGGAATCTATAACTAGTGTAACAGGAATGGTTCAAACATAGACAGTTAGAAGAGTTATTTTACTTGTACTTAAGTCGGCATTGTGCCTTTTGTATTGAATTCCGATGCAATTTCTGTGTTTCATCGTCAATAAGTAGGACAGAGTGATACAGCAAACCTGAAGTGAAGCATCGGAATCTATAACTAGTGTAACAGGAATGGTTCAAACCACAGACAGTAAGAAGAGTCAGTTATCTTGTACTTAAGTCGGCATTGTGCCTTTTGTATTTCATTCCCAAGCAATATCTGTGTTTCATCGACAATAAGAAGGTCAGAGGGATACAGTAAACCTGAAGTAAAGCATCGGAATCTATAACGAGTGTCACACGAATGGTTCAAAGCATAGTCAGTAAGAAGAGTCAGTTTTCTTGTACTTAAGTCGGCATTGTACCTTTTGAATTAATTCCGATGCAATTTCTGTGTTTCATCGTCAATAAGAAGGTCAGAGGGATAGAGTAAACCTGAAGTGAAGCATCGGAATCAATAACTAGTGTCACAGGAATGGTTCAAAATATAGACAGTAAGAAGAGTCAGTTTTCTTGTACTTAATTCGGCATTGTGCTTTTTGGATTGAATTCCGATGCAATTACTGTGTTTCATCGTCAATAAGCAGGACAGAGGGATACAGCAAACCTGAAGTGAAGCATCGGAATCTATAACTAGTGTCACAGGAATGGTTCAAAACATAGACAGTAAGAAGAGTCAGTTTTCTTGAACTTAAGTCGGCATTGTGCCTTTTGTATTTAATTCCGATGCAATTTCTGTGTTTCATCGTCAATACGAAGGTCAGAGGGATACAGTAAACCTGAAGTGAAGGATCGGTATCTATAACTAGTGTCACAGGAATGGTTCAAAACATAGACAGTAAGAAGAGTCAGTTTTCTTGTACTTAAGTTGGCATTGTGCATTTTGAATTTAATTCCGATGCAATTTCTGTGTTTCAACGTCAATAAGGAGGTCAGAGGGATACAGTAGACCTAAAGTGAAGCATCGGAATCTATAACTAGTGTCACATGAATGGTTCAAAACATAGACAGTGAGAAGAGTCAGTTTTCATGTACTTAAGTCAGCATTGTGCCTTTTCTATTTAATTCCGATACAATTTCTGTGTTTCATCGTCAATAAGAAGGTCAGTGGGATACAGTAAACCTGTAGTGAAGCATCGGAATCTATAACTAGTGTCATAGGAATGGTTCAAACATAGACAGTAAGAAGAGTCAGTTTTCTTGTACTTAAGTCGGCATTGTGCCTTTGTATTTAACTCCGATGCAATTTCTGTGTTTCATCGTCAATAAGAAGGTTGGAGGGATACAGTAAACCTGAAGTGAAGCAGCAGAATCTATAACTAGTGTCACAGGAATGGTTCAAAACATTGACAGTAAGAAGAGTCAGTTTTCTTGTACTTAAGTCGGCATTGTGCCTTTTGTATTTAATTCCGAAACAATTTCTGTGTTTCACCGTCAATAAGAAGGTCAGAGGGATACAGTAAACTGAAGTGAAGCATCGGAATCTATAACTAGTGTCACAGGAATGGTTCAAACATAGGCAGTAAGAAGAGTCAGTTTTCTTGTACTTAAGTCGACATTGTGCCTTTTGTATTTAATTCCGATGCAATTTCTGTGTTTCATCGTCAATAAGAAGGTCAGAGGGATACAGTAAACCTGAAGTGAAGCATAGGAATCTATAACTAGTGTCACAGGAATGGTTCAAAACTTAGACAGTTAGAAGAGTCAGTTTTCTTGTACGTAAGTCGGCATTGTGCCTTTTGTATTTATTTCCGATGCAATTTCTGTGTTTCATCGTCAATAAGAACTTCAGAAGGATACAGTAGACATGAAGTGAAGCATCGGAATCAATAACTAGTGTCACAGGAATGGTTCAAAACATAGACAGTGACAAGAGTCATGTTTCTTGTACTTAAGTCGGCATTGTGCCTGTTGTATTTAATTCCGATGTAATATCTGTGTTTCATCGTCAATACGAAGGTCAGAAGGATACAGTAAACCTGAAGTGAAGTATCGGAATCTATAAGTAGTGTCTCAGGATTGGTTCACAGCATAGGCTGTAAGAAGAGTCAGTTTTCATGTACTTAAGTCGGCATTGTGCCTTTTGTATTTAATTTCGATGCAATTTCTGTGTTTCATCGTCAATAAGAAGGTCAGTGGGATACAGTAATCCTGAAGTGACGCATTGAAATCTATAACTAGTGTCACAGAAGTGGTTCAAAACATAGACAGTAAGAAGAGTCAGTTTTCTTGTACTTAAGTCGGCATAGTGCCTTTTGTATTTAATTCCGATGCTATATCTGCGGTTCATCGTCAATAAGACGGTCAGAGGGATACAGTAAACCTGAAGTGAGGCATCGGAATCTATAACTAGTGTAACAGGAATGGTTCAAACATAGACAGTTAGAAGAGTTAGTTTTCTTGTACTTAAGTCGGCATTGTGCTTTTCTATTAAATTCCGATGCAATTTCTTTGTTTCATCGTCAATAAGAAGGTCAGAGGGATACAGTTAACGTGAAGGGAAGCATCGGAATCAATAACTAGTGTCACAGGATTGGTTCAAAACATAGACAGTAAGAAGAGTCAGTTTTCTCGTACTTAAGTCGGCATTGTGCCGTTTATATTGAATTCAGATGCAATTTCTGTGTTTCACCGTCAATAAGAAGGTTGGAGGGATACAGTAAACCTGAAGTGAAGCAGCAGAATCTATAACTAGGGTCACAGGAATGGTTCAAAACATTGACAGTAAGAAGAGTCAGATTTCTTGTACTTAAGTCGGCATTGTGCCTTTTGTATTTAATTCCGATGCAATTTCTGTGTTTCATCGTCAATAAGAAGGTCCGTGGGATACAGTAAACCTGAAGTGAACCATCGGAATCTATAACTAGTGTCACAGGAATGGTTCAAAACATAGACAGTAAGAAGAGTCAGTTATCTTGTACTTAAGACGGCATTGTGCCTTTTGTATTTAATTCCGAAGCAATATCTGTGTTTCATCGTCAATAAGAAGGTCAGAGGGATACAGTAAACATGAAGTGAAGCATAGGAATCTATAACTAGTGTCACAGGAATGGTTCAAAACTTAGACAGTTAGAAGAGTCAGTTTTCTTGTACTTAAGTCGGCATTGTGCCTTTTGTATTTAATTCCGAAGCAATATCTGTGTTTCATCGTCAATAAGAACTTCAGAAGAATACAGTAGACATGAAGTGAAGCATCGGAATCTATAACTAGTGTCACAGGAATGGTTCAAAACATAGACAGTGACAAGAGTCATGTTTCTTGTACTTAAGTCAGCATTGTGCCTGTTGTATTTAATTCCGATGTAATATCTGTGTTTCATCGTCAATACGAAGGTCAGAGGGATACAGTAAACCTGAAGTGAAGCATCGGAATCTATTAGTAGTGTCTCAGGAATGGTTCACAGCATAGGCTGTAAGAAGAGTCAGTTTTCTTGTACTTAAGTCGGCATTGTGCCTTTTGTCTTTAATTCCGATGCAATTTCTGTGTTTCATCGTCAATAAGAAGGTCAGAGGGATACAGTAAACATGAAGTGAAGCATAGGAATCTATAACTAGTGTCACAGGAATGGTTCAAAACTTAGACAGTTAGAAGAGTCAGTTTTCTTGTACTTAAGTCGGCATTGTGCCTTTTGTATTTAATTCCGAAGCAATATTTGTGTTTCATCGTCAATAAGAACTTCAGAAGAATACAGTAGACATGAAGTGAAGCATCGGAATCTATAACTAGTGTCACAGGAATGGTTCAAAACATAGACAGTGACAAGAGCCATGTTTCTTGTACTTAAGTCAGCATTGTGCCTGTTGTATTTAATTCCGATGTAATATCTGTGTTTCATCGTCAATACGAAGGTCAGAGGGATACAGTAAACCTGAAGTGAAGCATCGGAATCTATTAGTAGTGTCTCAGGAATGGTTCACAGCATAGGCTGTAAGAAGAGTCAGTTTTCTTGTACTTAAGTCGGCATTGTGCCTTTTGTATTTAATTTCGATGCAATTTCTGTGTTTCATCGTCAATAAGAAGGTCAGTGGGATACAGTAATCCTGAAGTGACGCATTGGAAACTATAACTAGTGTCACAGAAATGGTTCAAAACATAGACAGTAAGAAGAGTCAGTTTTCTTGTACTTAAGTCAGTATAGTGCCTTTTGTATTTAATTCCGATGCTATATCTGCGTTTCATCGTCAATAAGACGGTCAGAGGGATACAGTAAACCCGAAGTGAAGCATCGGAATCTATAACTAGTGTAACAGGAATGGTTCAAACATAGACAGTTAGAAGAGTTAGTTTTCATGTACTTAAGTCGGCATTGTGTCTTTTCTATTTAATTCCGATGCAATTTCTATGTTTCATCGTCAATAAGAAGGTAAGAGGGATACAGTAAACCTGAAGGGAAGCATCGGAAACAATAACTAGTGTCACAGGAATGGTTCAAAACATAGACAGTAAGAAGAGTCAGTTTTCTCGTACTTAAGTCGGCATTGTGCCATTTATATTTAATTCCGATGCAATTTCTGTGTTTCATCGTCAATAAGAAGGTTGGAGGGATACAGTAAACCTGAAGTGAAGCAGCAGAATCTATAACTAGGGTCACAAGAATGGTTCAAAGCATTGACAGTAAGAAGAGTCAGTTTTCTTGTACTTATGTCGGCATTGTGCCTTTGTATTTAACTCCGATGCAATTTCTGTGTTTCATCGTCAATAAGAAGGTTGGAGGGATACAGTAAACCTGAAGTGAAGCAGCAGAATCTATAACTAGTGTCACAGGAATGGTTCAAAACATTGACAGTAAGAAGAGTCAGTTTTCTTGTACTTAAGTCGGCATTGTGCCTTTTGTATTTAATTCCGATGCAATATCTGTGTTTCACCGTCAATAAGAAGGTCAGAGGGATACAGTAAACTGAAGTGAAGCATCGGAATCTATAACTAGTGTCACAGGAATGGTTCAAACATAGACAGTAAGAAGAGTCAGTTTTCTTGTACTTAAGTCGACATTGTGCTTTTTGTATTTAATTCCGATGCAATTTCTGTGTTTTATCGTCAATAAGAAGGTCAGAGGGATACAGTAAGCCTTAAGTGAAGCATAGGAATCTATAACTAGTGTCACAGGAATGGTTCAAAACTTAGACAGTTAGAAGAGTCAGTTTTCTTGTACTTAAGTCAGTATAGTGCCTTTTGTATTTAATTCCGATGCTATATCTGCGTTTCATCGTCAATAAGACGGTCAGAGGGATACAGTAAACCCGAAGTGAAGCATCGGAATCTATAACTAGTGTAACAGGAATGGTTCAAACATAGACAGTTAGAAGAGTTAGTTATCATGTACTTAAGTCGGCATTGTGCCTTTTCTATTTAATTCCGATGCAATTTCTATGTTTCATCGTCAATAAGAACTTCAGAAGAATACAGTAGACATGAAGTGAAGCATCGGAATCTATAACTAGTGTCACAGGAATGGTTCAAAACATAGACAGTGACAAGAGTCATGTTTCTTGTACTTAAGTCGGCATTGTGCCTGTTGTATTTAATTCCGATGTAATATCTGTGTTTCATCGTCAATACGAAGGTCAGAGGGATACAGTAAACCTGAGGTGAAGCATCGGAATCTATAAGTAGTGTCTCAGGAATGGTTCACAGCATAGGCTGTAAGAAGAGTCAGTTTTCTTGCACTTAAGTCGGCATTGTGCCTTTTGTATTTAATTTCGATGCAATTTCTGTGTTTCATCGTCAATAAGAAGGTCAGTGGGATACAGTAAACCTGAAGTGAAGCATAGGAATCTATAACTAGTGTCACAGGAATGGTTCAAAACTTAGACAGTAAGAAGAGTCAGTTTTCTTGAACTTACGTCGGCATTGTGCCTTTTGTATTTAATTCCGATGCAATTTCTGTGTTTCATCGTCAATAAGAAGGTCAGTGGGATACAGCAATCCGGAAGTGACGCATTGGAATCTATAACTAGTGTCACAGGAATGGTTCAAAACATAGACAGTAAGAAGAGTCAGTTTTCTTGTACCTAAGTCGGCATAGTGCCTCTGTAATTAATTCCAATGCAATATCTGTGTTTCATCGTCAATAAGACGGTCAGAGGGATACAGTAAACCTGAAGTGAAGCATCGGAATCTATAACTACTGTAACAGGAATGGTTCAAACATAGGCAGTTAGAAGAGTTAGTTTTCTTGTACTTAAGTCGGCATTGTGAATTTTCTATTTAATTCCGATGCAATATCTATGTTTCATCGTCAATAAGAAGGTCAGAGGGATACAGTAAACCTGAAGTGAAGCATCGGAATCAATAACTATAGTCATAGGAATGGTTCAAAACATAGACAGTAAGAAGAGTCAGTTTTCTTGTACTTAAGTCGGCATTGTACGTTTTGTATATAATTCCGATGCAATATCTGTGTTTCATCGTCAATAAGAAGGTCAGAGGGATACAGTAAACCTGAAGTGAAGCATCGGAATCTATAACTAGTGTCACAGGAATGGTTCAAAACATAGACAGTAAGAAGAGTCAGTTTTCTTGTACTTAAGTCGGCATTGTGCCTTTTGTATTTAATTCCGATGCAATTTCTGTGTTTCATCGTCAATAAGAAGGTCAGAGGGAAACAGTAAACCTGAAGTGAAGCATCGGAATCTATAACTAGTGTCACAGGAATGGTTCAAAACATAGACAGTAAGAAGAGCCAGTTTTCTTGTACTTAAGTCGGCTTTGTACGTTTTGTATATAATTCCGATGTAATATCTGTGTTTCATCGTCAATAAGAAGGTCAGAGGGATACAGTAAACCTGAAGTGAAGCATCGGAATCTATAACTAGTGTCACAGGAATGGTTCAAAACATAGACAGTAAGAAGAGTCAGTTTTCTTGTACTTAAGTCGGTATAGTGCCTTTTGTATTTAATTCCGATGCTATATCTGCGTTTCATCGTCAATAAGACGGTCAGAGGGATACAGTAAACCCGAAGTGAAGCATCGGAATCTATAACTAGTGTAACAGGAATGGTTCAAACATAGACAGTTAGAAGAGTTAGTTTTCATGTACTTAAGTCGGCATTGTGCCTTTTCTATTTAATTCCGATGCAATTTCTATGTTGCATCGTCAATAAGAAGGTCAGAGGGATACAGTAAACCTGAAGGGAAGCATCGGAATCAATAACTAGTGTCACAGGAATGGTTCAAAACATAGACAGTAAGAAGAGTCAGTTTTCTCGAACTTAAGTCGGCATTGTGCCATTTATATTTAATTCCGATGCAATTTCTGTGTTTCATCGTCAAAAAGAAGGTTGGAGGGATACAGTAAACCTTAGTGAAGCAGCAGAATCTATAACTAGGTTCACAGGAATGGTTCAAAGCATTGACAGTAAGAAGAGTCAGTTTTCTTGTACTTATGTCGGCATTGTGCCTTTGTATTTAACTCCGATGCAATTTCTGTGTTTCATCGTCAATAAGAAGGTTGGAGGGATACAGTAAACCTGAAGTGAAGCAGCAGAATCTATAACTAGTGTCACAGGAATGGTTCAAAACATTGACAGTAAGAAGAGTCAGTTTTCTTGTACTTAAGTCGGCATTGTGCCTTTTGTATTTAATTTCGATGCAATTTCTGTGTTTCATCGTCAATAAGAAGGTCAGTGGGATACAGTAAACCTGAAGTGAAGCATAGAAATCTATAACTAGTGTCACAGGAATGGTTCAAAACTTGGACAGTAAGAAGAGTCAGTTTTCTTGAACTTACGTCGGCATTGTGCCTTTTGTATTTAATTCCGATGCAATTTCTGTGTTTCATCGTCAATAAGAAGGTCAGTGGGATACAGCAATCCTGAAGTGACGCATTGGAATCTATAACTAGTGTC
This sequence comes from Schistocerca piceifrons, assembly GCF_021461385.2. NCBI lineage: Eukaryota > Metazoa > Arthropoda > Insecta > Orthoptera > Acrididae > Schistocerca > Schistocerca piceifrons. Next base: position 337,748 of record NW_025728705.1, read on the forward strand.
ACAGGAATGGTTGAAAATATAGACAGTAAGAAGAGTCAGTTTTCTTGTACTTAAGTCGGCATAGTGCATTTTGTAATTAATTCCAATGCAATATCTGTGTTTCATCGTCAATACGACGGTCAGAGGGATACAGTAAACCTGAAGTGAAGCATCGGAATCTATAACTACTGTAACAGGAATGGTTCAAACATAGACAGTTAGAAGAGTTAGTTTTCTTGAACTTAAGTCGGCATTGTGCCTTTTCTATTTAATTCCGATGCAATTTCTATGTTTCATCGTTAATAAGAAGGTCAGAGGGATACAGTAAACCTGAAGTGAAGCATCGGAATCAATAACTATAGTCATAGGAATGGTTCAAAACATAGACAGTAAGAAGAGTCAGTTTTCTCGTACTTAAGCCGGCATTGTGACATTTATATTTAATTCCGATGCAATTTCTGTGTTTCATCGTCAATAAGAAGGTCAGAAGGATACAGTAAACCTGAAGTGAAGCATCGGAATCTATAACTAGTGTAACAAGTATGGTTCAAACCACAGACAGTAGGAAGAGTCAGTTTTCTTGTACTGAAGTCGGAATTGAGCTTTTTATATTTATTTCCGATGCAATTTCTGTGTTTCATCGTCAATAAGAAGGTCAGAGGGAAACAGTAAACCTGAAGTGAAGCATCGGAATCTATAACTAGTGTCACAGGAATGGTTCAAAGCATAGACAGTAAGAAGAGTCAGTTTTCTTGTACTTAAGTCGGCATTGTACGTTTTGTATATAATTCCGATGCAATATCTGTGTTTCATCTTCAATAAGAAGGTCAGAGGGAAACAGTAAACCTGAAGTGAAGCATCGGCATCTATAACTAGTGTCACAGGAATGGTTCAAAACATAGACAGTAAGAAGAGCCAGTTTTCTTGTACTTAAGTCGGCATTGTGCCTTTTGTATTTAATTCCGATGCAATATCTGTGTTTCACCGTCAATAAGAAGGTCAGAATGATACAGTAAACCTGAAGTGAAGCATCGGAATCTATAAGTAGTGTCTCAGGAATGGTTCAATACATAGAGTGTAAGAAGAGTCAGTTTTCTTGTGCTTAAGTCGGCATTGTGGCTTTTCTATTTAATTCCGATGCAATTTCTATGTTTCATCGTCAATAAGAAGGTCAGAGGGATACAGTAAACCTGAAGTGAAGCATCGGAAGCAATAACTAGTGTCACAGGAATGGTTCAAAACATAGACAGTAGCAAGAGTCAGTTTTCTCGTACTTCAGTCGGCATTGTGCCATTTATATTTAATTCCGATGCAATTTCTGTGTTTCATCGTCAATAAGAAGGTCAGAGGGATACAGTAAACCTGAAGTGAAGCATCGGAATCTCTAACTAGTGTAACAAGTATGGTTCAAACTACAGACAGTAAGAAGAGTCACTTATCTTGTACTTAAGTCGGCATTGTGCCTTTTGTATTTAATTCCGAAGCGATATCTGTGTTTCATTGTCAATAAGAAGGTCAGAGGGATACAGTAATCCTGAAGTAAAGCATCGGTAACTATAACGAGCGTCACATGAATGGTTCAAACATAGACAGTAAGAAGAGTCAGTTTTCTTGTACTTAAGTCGGCATTGTACCTTTTGTATTAATTCCGATGCAATTTCTGTGTTTCATCGTCAATAAGAAGGTCAGAGGGATACAGTAAACCTGAAGTGTAGCATCGGAATTTATAACTAGTGTCACAGGAATGGTTCAAAACATAGACTGTAAGAAGAGTCAGATTTCTTGAACTTAAGTCGGCATTGTGCCTTTTGTATTTAATTGCGATGCAATTTCTGTGTTTCATCGTCAATAAGGTCAGAGGGATACAGTAAACCTGAAGTGAAGCATCGGAATCTATAACTAGTGCAACAGGAATATTTCGAACCACAGACAGTAAGAAGAGTCAGTTATCTTGTACTTAAGTCGGCATTGTGCCTTTTGTATTTAATTCCGATGCAATTTCTGTGTTTCATCGTCAATAAGGAGGTCAGAGGGATACAGTAAACCTGATGTGAAGCATCAGAATCTATAACTAGTGTCGCAGGAATGGTTCAAAACATAGGCAGTAAGAAGAGTCAGTTTTCTTGTACTTAAGTCGGCATTGTGCCTTTTGTATTTAATTCCGATGCAATTTCTGTGTTTCATCGTCAATATGAATGTCAGAGGGATACAGTAAACCTGAAGTGAAGCATCGGAATCTATAACTAGTGTAACAAGTATGGTTCAAACCACAGACAGTAAGATGAGTCAGTTATCTTGTACTTAAGTCGGCATTGTGCCTTTTGTATTTAATTCCGATGCAATTTCTGTGTTTCATCGTCAATAAGGAGGTCAGAGGGATACAGTAAACCTGATGTGAAGCATCGGAAACTATAACGAGCGTCACATGAATGGTTCAAAACATAGACAGTAAGAAAAGTCAGTTTTCTTGTACTTAAGTCGGCATTGTACCTTTTGTATTATTTCCGAAGCAATTTCTGTGTTTCATCGTCAATAAGAAGGTCAGAGGGATACAGTAAACCTGAAGTGAAGCATCGGTATCTATAACTAGTGTCACAGGAATGGTTCAAAACATAGACAGTAAGAAGAGTCAGTTTTCTTGTACTTAAGTCGGCATTGTGCCTTTTGTATTAAATTCCGATGCAATTTCTGTCTTTCATCGTCAATAAGGACAGAGGGATACAGCAAACCTGAAGTGAAGAATCGGAATCTATAACTAGTGTCACAGGAATGGTTCAAAACATAGACAGTAAGAAGAGTCAGTTTTCTTGTACTTAAGTCGGAATTGTGCCTTTTATATTTATTTCCGATGCAATTTCTGTGTTTCATCGCCAATAAGAAGGTCCGAGGGAAACAGCAAACCTGAAGTGAAGCATCGGAATCTATAACTAGTGTCACAGGAATGGTTCAAAACATAGACAGTAAGAAGTGTCAGTTTTCTTGTACTTAAGTCGGCATTGTACGATTTGTATATTATTCCGATGCAATATCTGTGTTTCATCGTCAATAAGAAGGTCAGAGGGATACAGTAAACCTGAAGTGAAGCATCGGAATCTATAACTAGTGCCACAGGAATAATTCAAAACATAGACAGTAAGAAGTGTCAGTTTTCTTGTACTTAAGTCGACATTGCGCCTTTTGTATTTAATTCCGATGCAATTTCTGTGTTTCATCGTCAATAAGAAGGTCAGAGGGTTACAGTAAACCTGAAGTGATGCATTGGAATCTATAACTAGTGTCACAGGAATGGTTCAAAACATAGACAGTAAGAAGAGTCAGTTTTCTTGTACTTAAGTCGGCATTGTGCCTTTTGAATTTAATTCCGATGCAATTTCTGTGTTTCATCGTCAGTAAGATGGTCAGAGGAATACAGTAGACCTGAAGTGAAGCATCGGAATCTATAACTTGTGTCACATGAATGGTTCAAAACATAGAGAGTGAGAAGAGTCAGTTTTCTTGTTCTTCAGTCAGCATTGTGCCTTTTGTATTTCATTCCGATACAATTTCTTTGTTCCATCGTCAACACGAAGGTCAGTGGGATACAGTAAATCTGAAGTGAAGCAACGGAATCTATAACTAGTGTCACAGGAATGGTTCAAAACATAGACAGTAAGAAGAGTCAGTTTTCTTGTACTGAAGTCGGCATTGTACGTTTTGTATATAATTACGATGCAATATCTGTGTTTCATCATAAATAAGAAGGTCAGAGGGATACAGTAAACCTGAAGTGAAGCATCGGAATCTATAACTAGTGTCACAGGAATGGTTCAAAACATAGACAGTAAGAAGAGTCAGTTTCCTTGTACTTAAGTCGGCATTGTGCCTTTTATATTTCATTCCGATGGAATTTCTGTGTTTCATCGTCAATAAGAAGGTCAGAGGGATACAGTAAACCTGAAGTGAAGCATCAGAATCTATTACTAGTGTCACAGGAATGGTTGGAAACACAGACAGTAAGAAGAGTCAGTTGTCTTGTACTTAAGTTGGCATTGTGCCTTTTATATTTAATTCCGATGCAATCTCTGTCTTTCATCGTCAATAAGAAGGTCAGAGGGAAACAGTAAACTTGAAGTGAAGCATCGGAATCTATAACTAGTGTCACAGGAATGGTTCAAATCATAGACAGTAAGAAGAGTCAGTTATCCTGTACTTAAGTCGGCATTGTGCCTTTTGTATTTAATTCCGAAGCAATATCTGTGTTTCATCGTCAATAAGAAGGTCAGAGGGATACAGTAAACCTGAAGTAAAGCATCTGAATCTATAACGAGTGTCACATGAATGGTTAAAAACATAGACAGTAAGAAGAGTCAGTTTTCTTGTACTTAAGTCGGCATTGTGCCTTTTGTATTTAATTCCGATGCAATTTCTGTGTTTCATCGTCAATATGGAGGTCAGAGAGATACAGTAAACCTGAAGTGAAGCATCAGAATCTATAACTAGTGTCACTGGAATGGTTCACAACATAGACAGTAAGAAGACTCAGTTTTCTTGTACTTAAGTCGGCATTGTGCCTCTTGTATTAATTTCCGATGCAATTTCTGTGTTTCATCGTCAATAAGAAGGTCAGAGGCATACAGTAAACCTGAAGTGTGGCATCGGAATCTATAACAAGTGTCACAGGAATGGTTCAAAGCATAGACAGTAAGAAGAGTCAGTTTTCTTGTACTTAAGTCGGCATTGTACCTTTTGTATTTAATTCCTATGCAATTTCAGTGTTTCATCATGAATAAGAAGGTCAGAGGGATACAGTGAAGCTGAAGTGAAGCATCGGAATCTATAACTAGTGTCACAGGAATGGTACAAAATATAGACAGTAAGAAGAGTCAGTTTTCTTGTACTTAAGTCGGCATTGTGCCTTTTGTATTTAATTCCGAAGCAATTTCTGTGTTTCATCGTCAATAAAACGTCAGAGGGATACAGTTAACCTGAAGTAAAGCATCGGAATCTATAACGAGTGTCACATGAATGGTACAAAACATAGACAGTAAGAAGAGTCAGTTTTCTTGTACTTAAGTCGGAATTGTGACTTTTGTATTTAATTCCGATGCAATTTCTGTGTTTCATCGTCAAAAAGGAGGTCAGAGGGATACAGTAAACCTGATGTGAAGCATCAGAATCTATAACTAGTGTCGCAGGAATGGTTCAAAACATAGGCAGTAAGAGGAGTCAGTTTTCTTGTACTTAAGTCGGCATTGTGCCTTTTGTGTTTAATTCCGATGCAATTTCTGTGTTTCATCGTCAATATGAATGTCAGAGGGATACAGTAAACCTGAAGTGAAGCATTGGAATCTATAACTAGTGTCACAGGATTGGTTCAAAACATAGACAGTAAGAGGAGTCAGTTTTCTTGTACTTAAGTCGGCATTGTGCGTTTTGTATTTAATTCCGATGCTATTTCTGTGTTTCATCGTCAATAAGAAGGTCAGAGGAATACAGTAGACCTAAAGTGAAGCATCGGAATCTATAACTAGTGTCACATGAATGGTTCAAAGCATAGACAGTGAGAAGAGTCAGTTTTCTTGTTCTTCAGTCAGCATTCTCCCTTTTGTATTTCATTCCGATACAATTTCTGTGTTTCATCGTCAATACGAAGGTCAGTGGAATACAGTAAATCTGAAGTGAAGCATCGGAATCAATAACAAGTGTAACAGGAATGGTTCAAACATAGACAGTAAGAAGAGTCAGTTTTCTTGTACTTAAGTCGGCATTGTGCGTTTTGTATATAATTCCGATGCAATATCTGTGTTTCATCATCAATAAGAAGGTCAGAGGGATACAGTAAACCTGAAGTGAAGCATCGGAATCTATAACTAGTGTAACAGGAATGGTTCAAACATAGACAGTAAGAAGAGTCAGTTTTCTTGTACTTAAGTCGGCATTGTGCCTTTTATAATTCATTCCGATGGAATATCTGTGTTTCATCGTCAAAAAGAAGGTCAGAGGGATACAGTAAACGTGAAGTGAAGCATCAGAATCTATAACTAGTGTCACAGGAATGGTTCAAAACACAGACAGTAAGAAGAGTCAGTTTTCTTGTACTTATGTCGGCATTGTGCCTTTGTATTTAACTCCGATGCAATTTCTGTGTTTCATCGTCAATAAGAAGGTTGGAGGGATACAGTAAACCTGAAGTGAAGCAGCAGAATCCATAACTAGTGTCACAGGAATGGTTCAAAACATTGACAGTAAGAAGAGTCAGTTTTCTTGTACTTAAGTCGGCATTGTGCCTTTTGTATTTAATTTCGATGCAATTTCTGTGTTTCATCGTCAATAAGAAGGTCAGTGGGATACAGTAAACCTGAAGTGAAGCATAGGAATCTATAACTAGTGTCACAGGAATGGTTCAAAACTTGGACAGTAAGAAGAGTCAGTTTTCTTGAACTTACGTCGGCATTGTGCCTTTTGTATTTAATTCCGATGCAATTTCTGTGTTTCGTCGTCAATAAGAAGGTCAGTGGGATACAGCAATCCTGAAGTGACGCATTGGAATCTATAACTAGTGTCACAGGAATGGTTGAAAATATAGACAGTAAGAAGAGTCAGTTTTCTTGTACTTAAGTCGGCATAGTGCCTTTTGTAATTAATTCCAATGCAATATCTGTGTTTCATCGTCAATACGACGGTCAGAGGGATACAGTAAACCTGAAGTGAAGCATCGGAATCTATAACTACTGTAACAGGAATGGTTCAAACATAGACAGTTAGAAGAGTTAGTTTTCTTGTACTTAAGTCGGCATTGTGCCTTTTCTATTTAATTCCGATACAATTTCTATGTTTCATCGTTAATAAGAAGGTCAGAGGGATACAGTAAACCTGAAGTGAAGCATCGGAATCAATAACTATAGTCATAGGAATGGTTCAAAACATAGACAGTAAGAAGAGTCAGTTTTCTCGTACTTAAGCCGGCATTGTGACATTTATATTTAATTCCGATGCAATTTCTGTGTTTCATCGTCAATAAGAAGGTCAGAAGGATACAGTAAACCTGAAGTGAAGCATCGGAATCTATAACTAGTGTAACAAGTATGGTTCAAACCACAGACAGTAGGAAGAGTCAGTTTTCTTGTACTGAAGTCGGAATTGAGCTTTTTATATTTATTTCCGATGCAATTTCTGTGTTTGATCGTCAATAAGAAGGTCAGAGGGAAACAGTAAACCTGAAGTGAAGCATCGGAATCTATAACTAGTGTCACAGGAATGGTTCAAAGCATAGACAGTAAGAAGAGTCAGTTTTCTTGTACTTAAGTCGGCATTGTACGTTTTGTATATAATTCCGATGCAATATCTGTGTTTCATCTTCAATAAGAAGGTCAGAGGGAAACAGTAAACCTGAAGTGAAGCATCGGAATCTGTAACTAGTGTCACAGGAATGGTTCAAAACATAGACAGTAAGAAGAGCCAGTTTTCTTGTACTTAAGTCGGCATTGTGCCTTTTGTATTTAATTCCGATGCAATATCTGTGTTTCACCGTCAATAAGAAGGTCAGAATGATACAGTAAACCTGAAGTGAAGCATCGGAATCTATAAGTAGTGTCTCAGGAATGGTTCAATACATAGAGTGTAAGAAGAGTCAGTTTTCTTGTGCTTAAGTCGGCATTGTGGCTTTTCTATTTAATTCCGATGCAATTTCTATGTTTCATCGTCAATAAGAAGGTCAGAGGGATACAGTAAACCTGAAGTGAAGCATCGGAAGCAATAACTAGTGTCACAGGAATGGTTCAAAACATAGACAGTAGCAAGAGTCAGTTTTCTCGTACTTCAGTCGGCATTGTGCCATTTATATTTAATTCCGATGCAATTTCTGTGTTTCATCGTCAATAAGAAGGTCAGAGGGATACAGTAAACCTGAAGTGAAGCATCGGAATCTCTAACTATTGTAACAAGTATGGTTCAAACTACAGACAGTAAGAAGAGTCACTTATCTTGTACTTAAGTCGGCATTGTGCCTTTTGTATTTAATTCCGAAGCGATATCTGTGTTTCATTGTCAATAAGAAGGTCAGAGGGATACAGTAATCCTGAAGTAAAGCATCGGTAACTATAACGAGCGTCACATGAATGGTTCAAACATAGACAGTAAGAAGAGTCAGTTTTCTTGTACTTAAGTCGGCATTGTACCTTTTGTATTAATTCCGATGCAATTTCTGTGTTTCATCGTCAATAAGAAGGTCAGAGGGATACAGTAAACCTGAAGTGTAGCATCGGAATTTATAACTAGTGTCACAGGAATGGTTCAAAACATAGACTGTAAGAAGAGTCAGATTTCTTGAACTTAAGTCGGCATTGTGCCTTTTGTATTTAATTGCGATGCAATTTCTGTGTTTCATCGTCAATAAGGTCAGAGGGATACAGTAAACCTGAAGTGAAGCATCGGAATCTATAACTAGTGCAACAGGAATATTTCGAACCACAGACAGTAAGAAGAGTCAGTTATCTTGTACTTAAGTCGGCATTGTGCCTTTTGTATTTAATTCCGATGCAATTTCTGTGTTTCATCGTCAATATGAATGTCAGAGGGATACAGTAAACCTGAAGTGAAGCATCGGAATCTATAACTAGTGTAACAAGTATGGTTCAAACCACAGACAGTAAGATGAGTCAGTTATCTTGTACTTAAGTCGGCATTGTGCCTTTTGTATTTAATTCCGATGCAATTTCTGTGTTTCATCGTCAATAAGGAGGTCAGAGGGATACAGTAAACCTGATGTGAAGCATCGGAAACTATAACGAGCGTCACATGAATGGTTCAAAACATAGACAGTAAGAAAAGTCAGTTTTCTTGTACTTAAGTCGGCATTGTACCTTTTGTATTATTTCCGAAGCAATTTCTGTGTTTCATCGTCAATAAGAAGGTCAGAGGGATACAGTAAACCTGAAGGGAAGCATCGGAATCAATAACTAGTGTCACAGGAATGGTTCAAAACATAGACAGTAAGAAGAGTCAGTTTTCTTGTACTTAAGTCGGCATTGTGCCTTTTGTATTTAATTCCGATGCAATTTCTGTGTTTCATCGTCAATATGGAGGTCAGAGAGATACAGTAAACCTAAAGTGAAGCATCGGAATCTATAACTAGTGTCACATGAATGGTTCAAAGCATAGACAGTGAGAAGAGTCAGTTTTCTTGTTCTTCAGTCAGCATTCTCCCTTTTGTATTTCATTCCGATACAATTTCTGTGTTTCATCGTCAATACGAAGGTCAGTGGAATACAGTAAACCTGAAGTGAAGCATCGGAATCTATAACTAGTGTAACAAGTATGGTTCAAACCACAGACAGTAAGATGAGTCAGTTATCTTGTACTTAAGTCGGCATTGTGCCTTTTGTATTTAATTCCGATGCAATTTCTGTGTTTCATCGTCAATAAGGAGGTCAGAGGGATACAGTAAACCTGATGTGAAGCATCGGAAACTATAACGAGCGTCACATGAATGGTTCAAAACATAGACATTAAGAAAAGTCAGTTTTCTTGTACTTAAGTCGGCATTGTACCTTTTGTATTATTTCCGAAGCAATTTCTATGTTGCATCGTCAATAAGAAGGTCAGAGGGATACAGTAAACCTGAAGGGAAGCATCGGAATCAATAACTAGTGTCACAGGAATGGTTCAAAACATAGACAGTAAGAAGAGTCAGTTTTCTCGTACTTAAGTCGGTATTGTGCCATTTATATTTAATTCCGATGCAATTTCTGTGTTTCATCGTCAAAAAGAAGGTTGGAGGGATACAGTAAACCTTAGTGAAGCATCAGAATCTATAACTAGGTTCACAGGAATGGTTCAAAGCATTGACAGTAAGAAGATTCAGTTTTCTTGTACTTATGTCGGCATTGTGCCTTTGTATTTAACTCCGATGCAATTTCTGTGTTTCATCGTCAATAAGAAGGTTGGAGGGATACAGTAAACCTGAAGTGAAGCAGCAGAATCTATAACTAGTGTCACAGGAATGGTTCAAAACATTGACAGTAAGAAGAGTCAGTTTTCTTGTACTTAAGTCGGCATTGTGCCTTTTGTATTTAATTTCGATGCAATTTCTGTGTTTCATCGTCAATAAGAAGGTCAGTGGGATACAGTAAACCTGAAGTGAAGCATAGGAATCTATAACTAGTGTCACAGGAATGGTTCAAAACTTGGACAGTAAGAAGAGTCAGTTTTCTTGAACTTACGTCGGCATTGTGCCTTTTGTATTTAATTCCGATGCAATTTCTGTGCTTCATCGTCAATAAGAAGGTCAGTGGGATACAGCAATCCTGAAGTGACGCATTGGAATCTATAACTAGTGTCACAGGAATGGTTGAAAATATAGACAGTAAGAAGAGTCAGTTTTCTTGTACTTAAGTCGGCATAGTGCCTTTTGTAATTAATTCCAATGCAATATCTGTGTTTCATCGTCAATACGACGGTCAGAGGGATACAGTAAACCTGAAGTGAAGCATCGGAATCTATAACTACTGTAACAGGAATGGTTCAAACATAGACAGTTAGAAGAGTTAGTTTTCTTGTACTTAAGTCGGCATTGTGCCTTTTCTATTTGATTCCGATGCAATTTCTATGTTTCATCGTTAATAAGAAGGTCAGAGGGATACAGTAAACCTGAAGTGAAGCATCGGAATCAATAACTATAGTCATAGGAATGGTTCAAAACATAGACAGTAAGAAGAGTCAGTTTTCTCGTACTTAAGCCGGCATTGTGACATTTATATTTAATTCCGATGCAATTTCTGTGTTTCATCGTCAATAAGAAGGTCAGAAGGATACAGTAAACCTGAAGTGAAGCATCGGAATCTATAACTAGTGTAACAAGTATGGTTCAAACCACAGACAGTAGGAAGAGTCAGTTTTCTTGTACTGAAGTCGGAATTGAGCTTTTTATATTTATTTCCGATGCAATTTCTGTGTTTGATCGTCAATAAGAAGGTCAGAGGGAAACAGTAAACCTGAAGTGAAGCATCGGAATCTATAAGTAGTGTCTCAGGAATGGTTCAATACATAGAGTGTAAGAAGAGTCAGTTTTCTTGTGCTTAAGTCGGCATTGTGGCTTTTCTATTTAATTCCGATGCAATTTCTATGTTTCATCGTCAATAAGAAGGTCAGAGGGATACAGTAAACCTGAAGTGAAGCATCGGAAGCAATAACTAGTGTCACAGGAATGGTTCAAAACATAGACAGTAGCAAGAGTCAGTTTTCTCGTACTTAAGTCGGCATTGTGCCATTTATATTTAATTCCGATGCAATTTCTGTGTTTCATCGTCAATAAGAAGGTCAGAGGGATACAGTAAACCTGAAGTGAAGCATCGGAATCTCTAACTAGTGTAACAAGTATGGTTCAAACTACAGACAGTAAGAAGAGTCACTTATCTTGTACTTAAGTCGGCATTGTGCCTTTTGTATTTAATTCCGAAGCGATATCTGTGTTTCATTGTCAATAAGAAGGTCAGAGGGATACAGTAATCCTGAAGTAAAGCATCGGTAACTATAACGAGCGTCACATGAATTGTTCAAACATAGACAGTAAGAAGAGTCAGTTTTCTTGTACTTAAGTCGGCATTGTACCTTTTGTATTAATTCCGATGCAATTTCTGTGTTTCATCGTCAATAAGAAGGTCAGAGGGATACAGTAAACCTGAAGTGTAGCATCGGAATTTATAACTAGTGTCACAGGAATGGTTCAAAACATAGACTGTAAGAAGAGTCAGATTTCTTGAACTTAAGTCGGCATTGTGCCTTTTGTATTTAATTGCGATGCAATTTCTGTGTTTCATCGTCAATAAGGTCAGAGGGATACAGTAAACCTGAAGTGAAGCATCGGAATCTATAACTAGTGCAACAGGAATATTTCGAACCACAGACAGTAAGAAGAGTCAGTTATCTTGTACTTAAGTCGGCATTGTGCCTTTTGTTTTTAATTCCGATGCAATTTCTGTGTTTCATCGTCAATATGGAGGTCAGAGAGATACAGTAAACCTAAAGTGAAGCATCGGAATCTATAACTAGTGTCACAGGAATGGTTCAAATCATAGACAGTAAGAAGAGTCAGTTTTCTTGTACTTAAGTCGGCATTGTACCTTTTGTATTTAATTCCTATGCAATTTCAGTGTTTCATCATGAATAAGAAAGTCAGAGGGATACAGTGAAGCTGAAGTGAAGCATCGGAATCTATAACTAGTGTCACAGGAATGGTACAAAATATAGACAGTAAGAAGAGTCAGTTTTCTTGTACTTAAGTCGGCATTGTGCCTTTTGTATTTAATTCCGAAGCAATTTCTGTGTTTCATCGTCAATAAAACGTCAGAGGGATACAGTTAACCTGAAGTAAAGCATCGGAATCTATAACGAGTGTCACATGAATGGTACAAAACATAGACAGTAAGAAGAGTCAGTTTTCTTGTACTTAAGTCGGCATTGTGACTTTTGTATTTAATTCCGATGCAATTTCTGTGTTTCATCGTCAATAAGGAGGTCAGAGGGATACAGTAAACCTGATGTGAAGCATCAGAATCTATAACTAGTGTCGCAGGAATGGTTCAAAACATAGGCAGTAAGAGGAGTCAGTTTTCTTGTACTTAAGTCGGCATTGTGCCTTTTGTGTTTAATTCCGATGCAATTTCTGTGTTTCATCGTCAATATGAATGTCAGAGGGATACAGTAAACCTGAAGTGAAGCATTGGAATCTATAACTAGTGTCACAGGATTGGTTCAAAACATAGACAGTAAGAGGAGTCAGTTTTCTTGTACTTAAGTCGGCATTGTGCGTTTTGTATTTAATTCCGATGCTATTTCTGTGTTTCATCGTCAATAAGAAGGTCAGAGGAATACAGTAGACCTAAAGTGAAGCATCGGAATCTATAACTAGTGTCACATGAATGGTTCAAAGCATAGACAGTGAGAAGAGTCAGTTTTCTTGTTCTTCAGTCAGCATTCTCCCTTTTGTATTTCATTCCGATACAATTTCTGTGTTTCATCGTCAATACGAAGGTCAGTGGAATACAGTAAATCTGAAGTGAAGCATCGGAATCTATAACAAGTGTCACAGGAATGGTTCAAAACATAGACAGTAAGAAGAGTCAGTTTTCTTGTACTTAAGTCTGCATTGTGCGTTTTGTATATAATTCCGATGCAATATCTGTGTTTCATCATCAATAAGAAGGTCAGAGGGATACAGTAAACCTGAAGTGAAGCATCGGAATCTATAACTAGTGTAACAGGAATGGTTCAAACATAGACAGTAAGAAGAGTCAGTTTTCTTGTACTTAAGTCGGCATTGTGCCTTTTATATTTCATTCCGATGGAATTTCTGTGTTTCATCGTCAAAAAGAAGGTCAGAGGGATACAGTAAACGTGAAGTGAAGCATCAGAATCTATAACTAGTGTCACAGGAATGGTTCAAAACACAGACAGTAAGAAGAGTCAGTTTTCTTGTACTTAAGTCGGCATTGTGCCTTTTATATTTAATTCCGTTGCAATTTCTGTGTTTCATCGTCAATAAGAAGGTCAGAGGGAAACAGTAAACCTGAAGTGAAGCATCGGAATATATAACTAGTGTCACAGGAGTGGTTCAAATCATAGACAGTGAGAAGAGTCAGTTATCCTGTACTTAAGTCGGCATTGTGCCTTTTGTATTTAATTCCGAGGCAATTTCTGTGTTTCATCGTCAATAAGAAGGTCAGAGGGATACAGTAAACCTGAAGTAAAGCATCGGAATCTATAACGAGTGTCACATGAATAGTTCAAACATAGACAGTAGGAAGGGTCAGTTTTCTTGTACTTAAGTCGGCATTGTGCCTCTTGTATTTAATTCCGATGCAATTTCTGTGTTTCATCGTCAATAAGAAGGTCAGAGGGATACAGTAAACCTGAAGTGAAGCATCGGAATCAATAACTATAGTCATAGGAATGGTTCAAAACATAGACAGTAAGAAGAGTCAGTTTTCTCGTACTTAAGCCGGCATTGTGACATTTATATTTAATTCCGATGCAATTTCTGTGTTTCATCGTCAATAAGAAGGTCAGAAGGATACAGTAAACCTGAAGTGAAGCATCGGAATCTATAACTAGTGTAACAAGTATGGTTCAAACCACAGACAGTAGGAAGAGTCAGTTTTCTTGTACTGAAGTCGGAATTGAGCTTTTTATATTTATTTCCGATGCAATTTCTGTGTTTGATCGTCAATAAGAAGGTCAGAGGGAAACAGTAAACCTGAAGTGAAGCATCGGAATCTATAAGTAGTGTCTCAGGAATGGTTCAATACATAGAGTGTAAGAAGAGTCAGTTTTCTTGTGCTTAAGTCGGCATTGTGGCTTTTCTATTTAATTCCGATGCAATTTCTATGTTTCATCGTCAATAAGAAGGTCAGAGGGATACAGTAAACCTGAAGTGAAGCATCGGAAGCAATAACTAGTGTCACAGGAATGGTTCAAAACATAGACAGTAGCAAGAGTCAGTTTTCTCGTACTTAAGTCGGCATTGTGCCATTTATATTTAATTCCGATGCAATTTCTGTGTTTCATCGTCAATAAGAAGGTCAGAGGGATACAGTAAACCTGAAGTGAAGCATCGGAATCTCTAACTAGTGTAACAAGTATGGTTCAAACTACAGACAGTAAGAAGAGTCACTTATCTTGTACTTAAGTCGGCATTGTGCCTTTTGTATTTAATTCCGAAGCGATATCTGTGTTTCATTGTCAATAAGAAGGTCAGAGGGATACAGTAATCCTGAAGTAAAGCATCGGTAACTATAACGAGCGTCACATGAATTGTTCAAACATAGACAGTAAGAAGAGTCAGTTTTCTTGTACTTAAGTCGGCATTGTACCTTTTGTATTAATTCCGATGCAATTTCTGTGTTTCATCGTCAATAAGAAGGTCAGAGGGATACAGTAAACCTGAAGTGTAGCATCGGAATTTATAACTAGTGTCACAGGAATGGTTCAAAACATAGACTGTAAGAAGAGTCAGATTTCTTGAACTTAAGTCGGCATTGTGCCTTTTGTATTTAATTGCGATGCAATTTCTGTGTTTCATCGTCAATAAGGTCAGAGGGATACAGTAAACCTGAAGTGAAGCATCGGAATCTATAACTAGTGCAACAGGAATATTTCGAACCACAGACAGTAAGAAGAGTCAGTTATCTTGTACTTAAGTCGGCATTGTGCCTTTTGTATTTAATTCCGATGCAATTTCTGTGTTTCATCGTCAATATGGAGGTCAGAGAGATACAGTAAACCTAAAGTGAAGCATCGGAATCTATAACTAGTGTCACAGGAATGGTTCAAATCATAGACAGTAAGAAGAGTCAGTTTTCTTGTACTTAAGTCGGCATTGTACCTTTTGTATTTAATTCCTATGCAATTTCAGTGTTTCATCATGAATAAGAAAGTCAGAGGGATACAGTGAAGCTGAAGTGAAGCATCGGAATCTATAACTAGTGTCACAGGAATGGTACAAAATATAGACAGTAAGAAGAGTCAGTTTTCTTGTACTTAAGTCGACATTGTGCCTTTTGTATTTAATTCCGAAGCAATTTCTGTGTTTCATCGTCAATAAAACGTCAGAGGGATACAGTTAACCTGAAGTAAAGCATCGGAATCTATAACGAGTGTCACATGAATGGTACAAAACATAGACAGTAAGAAGAGTCAGTTTTCTTGTACTTAAGTCGGCATTGTGACTTTTGTATTTAATTCCGATGCAATTTCTGTGTTTCATCGTCAATAAGGAGGTCAGAGGGATACAGTAAACCTGATGTGAAGCATCAGAATCTATAACTAGTGTCGCAGGAATGGTTCAAAACATAGGCAGTAAGAGGAGTCAGTTTTCTTGTACTTAAGTCGGCATTGTGCCTTTTGTGTTTAATTCCGATGCAATTTCTGTGTTTCATCGTCAATATGAATGTCAGAGGGATACAGTAAACCTGAAGTGAAGCATTGGAATCTATAACTAGTGTCACAGGATTGGTTCAAAACATAGACAGTAAGAGGAGTCAGTTTTCTTGTACTTAAGTCGGCATTGTGCGTTTTGTATTTAATTCCGATGCTATTTCTGTGTTTCATCGTCAATAAGAAGGTCAGAGGAATACAGTAGACCTAAAGTGAAGCATCGGAATCTATAACTAGTGTCACATGAATGGTTCAAAGCATAGACAGTGAGAAGAGTCAGTTTTCTTGTTCTTCAGTCAGCATTCTCCCTTTTGTATTTCATTCCGATACAATTTCTGTGTTTCATCGTCAATACGAAGGTCAGTGGAATACAGTAAATCTGAAGTGAAGCATCGGAATCTATAACAAGTGTCACAGGAATGGTTCAAAACATAGACAGTAAGAAGAGTCAGTTTTCTTGTACTTAAGTCTGCATTGTGCGTTTTGTATATAATTCCGATGCAATATCTGTGTTTCATCATCAATAAGAAGGTCAGAGGGATACAGTAAACCTGAAGTGAAGCATCGGAATCTATAACTAGTGTAACAGGAATGGTTCAAACATAGACAGTAAGAAGAGTCAGTTTTCTTGTACTTAAGTCGGCATTGTGCCTTTTATATTTCATTCCGATGGAATTTCTGTGTTTCATCGTCAAAAAGAAGGTCAGAGGGATACAGTAAACGTGAAGTGAAGCATCAGAATCTATAACTAGTGTCACAGGAATGGTTCAAAACACAGACAGTAAGAAGAGTCAGTTTTCTTGTACTTAAGTCGGCATTGTGCCTTTTATATTTAATTCCGTTGCAATTTCTGTGTTTCATCGTCAATAAGAAGGTCAGAGGGAAACAGTAAACCTGAAGTGAAGCATCGGAATATATAACTAGTGTCACAGGAGTGGTTCAAATCATAGACAGTGAGAAGAGTCAGTTATCCTGTACTTAAGTCGGCATTGTGCCTTTTGTATTTAATTCCGAGGCAATTTCTGTGTTTCATCGTCAATAAGAAGGTCAGAGGGATACAGTAAACCTGAAGTAAAGCATCGGAATCTATAACGAGTGTCACATGAATAGTTCAAACATAGACAGTAGGAAGGGTCAGTTTTCTTGTACTTAAGTCGGCATTGTGCCTCTTGTATTTAATTCCGATGCAATTTCTGTGTTTCATCGTCAATAAGAAGGTCAGAGGCATACAGTAAACCTGAAGTGAGGCATCGGAATCTATAACAAGTGTCACAGGAATGGTTCAAAACATAGACAGTAAGAAGAGTCAGTTTTCTTGTACTTAAGTCGGCATTGTGCCTTTAGTATTTAATTCCGATGCAATTTCAGTGTTTCATCATCAATAAGAAGGTCAGAGGGATACAGTGAACCTGATGTCAATCATCGGAATCTATAACCAGTGTCACAGGAATGGTTCAAAGCATAGACAGTAAGAAGAGTCAGATTTCTTGTACTTAAGTCGGCATTGTGACGTTTGAATTTAATTCTTATGCTATTTCTGTGTTTCATCGTCAATAAGAAGGTCAGAAGGATGCAGTAAACCTGAAGTGAAGCATTGGAAACTATAACTAGTGTCACAGGAATGGTTCAAAACATAGACAGTAAGAAGAGCCAGTTTTCTTTTACTTAAGTCGGCATTGTGCCTTTTGTATTAAATTCCGATGCAATTTCGGTGTTTCATCGTCAATAAGAAGGTCAGAGGGATACAGTAAACCTGAAGTGAAGCATCGGAATCTATAACTAGAGTCACAGGAATGGTTCAAAACATAGACAGTAAGAAGAGCCAGTTTTCTTGTACTTAAGTCGGCATTGTGCCTTTTGTATTTAATTCCGATGGAATTTCAGTGTTGCATTGTCAATAAGTAGATCACAGGGATACAGTGAACCTGAAGTGAAGCATCGGAATCTGTAACTAGTGTCACAGTAATGGTTCAAAACATAGACAGTAAGAAGAGTCAGTTTTCTTGTACTTAAGTCGGCATTGTACCTTTTGTATTAATTCCGATGCAATTTCTGTGTTTCATCGTCAATAAGAAGGTCAGAGGGATACAGTAAACCTGAAGTGTAGCATCGGAATTTATAACTAGTGTCACTGGAATGGTTCAAAACATAGACTGTAAGAAGAGTCAGATTTCTTGAACTTAAGTCGGCATTGTGCCTTTTGTATTTAATTGCGATGCAATTTCTGTGTTTCATCGTCAATAAGGTCAGAGGGATACAGTAAACCTGAAGTGAAGCATCGGAATCTATAACTAGTGCAACAGGAATATTTCGAACCACAGACAGTAAGAAGAGTCAGTTATCTTGTACTTAAGTCGGCATTGTGCCTTTTGTTTTTAATTCCGATGCAATTTCTGTGTTTCATCGTCAATAAGGAGGTCAGAGGGATACAGTACACCTGATGTGAAGCATCAGAATCTATAACTAGTGTCGCAGGAATGGTTCAAAACATAGGCAGTAAGAAGAGTCAGTTTTCTTGTACTTAAGTCGGCATTGTGCCTTTTGTATTTAATTCCGATGCAATTTTTGTGTTTCATCGTCAATATGAATGTCAGAGGGATACAGTAAACCTGAAGTGAAGCATCGGAATCTATAACTAGTGTAACAAGTATGGTTCAAACCACAGACAGTAAGATGAGTCAGTTATCTTGTACTTAAGTCGGCATTGTGCCTTTTGTATTTAATTAAGAAGCGATATTTGTGTTTCATCGTCAATAAGGTCAGAGGGATTCAGTAATCATGAAGTAAAGCATCGGAAACTATAACGAGCGTCACATGAATGGTTCGAAACATAGACAGTAAGAAAAGTCAGTTTTCTTGTACTTAAGTCGGCATTGTACCTTTTGTATTATTTCCGAAGCAATTTCTGTGTTTCATCGTCAATAAGAAGGTCAGAGGGATACAGTAAACCTGAAGTGAAGCATCGGTATCTATAACTAGTGTCACAGGAATGGTTCAAAACATAGACAGTAAGAAGAGTCAGTTTTCTTGTACTTAAGTCGGCATTGTGCCTTTTGTATTAAATTCCGATGCAATTTCTGTCTTTCATCGTCAATAAGGACAGAGGGATACAGCAAACCTGAAGTGAAGAATCGGAATCTATAACTAGTGTCACAGGAATGGTTCAAAACATAGACAGTAAGAAGAGTCAGTTTTCTTGTACTTAAGTCGGAATTGTGCCTTTTATATTTATTTCCGATGCAATATCTGTGTTTCAACGCCAATAAGAAGGTCCGAGGGAAACAGCAAACCTGAAGTGAAGCATCGGAATCTATAACTAGTGTCACAGGAATGGTTCAAAACATAGACGGTAAGAAGAGTCAGTTTTCTTGTACTTAAGTCGGCATTGTACGATTTGTATATTATTCCGATGCAATATCTGTGTTTCATCGTCAATAAGAAGGTCAGAGGGATACAGTAAACCTGAAGTGAAGCATCGGAATCTATAACTAGTGCCACAGGAATAATTCAAAACATAGACAGTAAGAAGTGTCAGTTTTCTTGTACTTAAGTCGACATTGCGCCTTTTGTATTTAATTCCGATGCAATTTCTGTGTTTCATCGTCAATAAGAAGGTCAGAGGGTTACAGTAAACCTGAAGTGATGCATTGGAATCTATAACTAGTGTCACAGGAATGGTTCAAAACATAGACAGTAAGAAGAGTCAGTTTTCTTGTACTTAAGTCGGCATTGTGCCTTTTGAATTTAATTCCGATGCAATTTCTGTGTTTCATCGTCAGTAAGATGGTCAGAGGAATACAGTAGACCTGAAGTGAAGCATCGGAATCTATAACTTGTGTCACATGAATGGTTCAAAACATAGAGAGTGAGAAGAGTCAGTTTTCTTGTTCTTCAGTCAGCATTGTGCCTTTTGTATTTCATTCCGATACAATTTCTTTGTTCCATCGTCAACACGAAGGTCAGTGGGATACAGTAAACCTGAAGTGAAGCAACGGAATCTATAACTAGTGTCACAGGAATGGTTCAAAACATAGACAGTAAGAAGAGTCAGTTTTCTTGTACTGAAGTCGGCATTGTACGTTTTGTATATAATTACGATGCAATATCTGTGTTTCATCATAAATAAGAAGGTCAGAGGGATACAGTAAACCTGAAGTGAAGCATCGGAATCTATAACTAGTGTCACGGGAATGGTTCAAAACATAGACAGTAAGAAGAGTCAGTTTCCTTGTACTTAAGTCGGCATTGTGCCTTTTATATTTCATTCCGATGGAATTTCTGTGTTTCATCGTCAATAAGAAGGTCAGAGGGATACAGTAAACCTGAAGTGAAGCATCAGAATCTATTACTAGTGTCACAGGAATGGTTGGTAACACAGACAGTAAGAAGAGTCAGTTGTCTTGTACTTAAGTTGGCATTGTGCCTTTTATATTTAATTCCGATGCAATTTCTGTGTTTCATCGTCAATAAGAAGGTCAGAGGGAAACAGTAAACTTGAAGTGAAGCATCGGAATCTATAACTAGTGTCACAGGAATGGTTTAAATCATAGACAGTAAGAAGAGTCAGTTATCCTGTACTTAAGTCGGCATTGTGCCTTTTGTATTTAATTCCGAAGCAATATCTGTGTTTCATCGTCAATAAGAAGGTCAGAGGGATACAGTAAACCTGAAGTAAAGCATCGGAATCTATAACGAGTGTCACATGAATGGTTAAAAACATAGACAGTAAGAAGAGTCAGTTTTCTTGTACTTAAGTCGGCATTGTGCCTTTTGTATTTAATTCCGATGCAATTTCTGTGTTTCATCGTCAATATGGAGGTCAGAGAGATACAGTAAACCTGAAGTGAAGCATCAGAATCTATAACTAGTGTCACTGGAATGGTTCACAACATAGACAGTAAGAAGACTCAGTTTTCTTGTACTTAAGTCGGCATTGTGCCTCTTGTATTAATTTCCGATGCAATTTCTGTGTTTCATCGTCAATAAGAAGGTCAGAGGCATACAGTAAACCTGAAGTGTGGCATCGGAATCTATAACAAGTGTCACAGGAATGGTTCAAAGCATAGACAGTAAGAAGAGTCAGTTTTCTTGTACTTAAGTCGGCATTGTACCTTTTGTATTTAATTCCGATGCAATTTCAGTGTTTCATCATGAATAAGAAGGTCAGAGGGATACAGTGAAGCTGAAGTGAAGCATCGGAATCTATAACTAGTGTCACAGGAATGGTACAAAATATAGACAGTAAGAAGAGTCAGTTTTCTTGTACTTAAGTCGGCATTGTGCCTTTTGTATTTAATTCCGAAGCAATTTCTGTGTTTCATCGTCAATAAAACGTCAGAGGGATACAGTTAACCTGAAGTAAAGCATCGGAATCTATAACGAGTGTCACATGAATGGTACAAAACATAGACAGTAAGAAGAGTCAGTTTTCTTGTACTTAAGTCGGCATTGTGACTTTTGTATTTAATTCCGATGCAATTTCTGTGTTTCATCGTCAATAAGGAGGTCAGAGGGATACAGTAAACCTGATGTGAAGCATCAGAATCTATAACTAGTGTCGCAGGAATGGTTCAAAACATAGGCAGTAAGAGGAGTCAGTTTTCTTTTACTTAAGTCGGCATTGTGCCTTTTGTGTTTAATTCCGATGCAATTTCTGTGTTTCATCGTCAATATGAATGTCAGAGGGATACAGTAAACCTGAAGTGAAGCATTGGAATCTATAACTAGTGTCACAGGACTGGTTCAAAACATAGACAGTAAGAGGAGTCAGTTTTCTTGTACTTAAGTCGGCATTGTGCGTTTTGTATTTAATTCCGATGCTATTTCTGTGTTTCATCGTCAATAAGAAGGTCAGAGGAATACAGTAGACCTAAAGTAAAGCATCGGAATCTATAACTAGTGTCACATGAATGGTTCAAAGCATAGACAGTGAGAAGAGTCAGTTTTCTTGTTCTTCAGTCAGCATTCTCCCTTTTGTATTTCATTCCGATACAATTTCTGTGTTTCATCGTCAATACGAAGGTCAGTGGAATACAGTAAATCTGAAGTGAAGCATCGGAATCTATAACAAGTGTCACAGGAATGGTTCAAAACATAGTCAGTAAGAAGAGTCAATTTTCTTGTACTGAAGTCGGCATTGTACGTTTTGTATATAATTACGATGCAATATCTGTGTTTCATCATAAATAAGAAGGTCAGAGGGATACAGTAAACCTGAAGTGAAGCATCGGAATCTATAACTAGTGTCACGGGAATGGTTCAAAACATAGACAGTAAGAAGAGTCAGTTTCCTTGTACTTAAGTCGGCATTGTGCCTTTTATATTTCATTCCGATGGAATTTCTGTGTTTCATCGTCAATAAGAAGGTCAGAGGGATACAGTAAACCTGAAGTGAAGCATCAGAATCTATTACTAGTGTCACAGGAATGGTTGGTAACACAGACAGTAAGAAGAGTCAGTTGTCTTGTACTTAAGTTGGCATTGTGCCTTTTATATTTAATTCCGATGCAATTTCTGTGTTTCATCGTCAATAAGAAGGTCAGAGGGAAACAGTAAACTTGAAGTGAAGCATCGGAATCTATAACTAGTGTCACAGGAATGGTTTAAATCATAGACAGTAAGAAGAGTCAGTTATCCTGTACTTAAGTCGGCATTGTGCCTTTTGTATTTAATTCCGAAGCAATATCTGTGTTTCATCGTCAATAAGAAGGTCAGAGGGATACAGTAAACCTGAAGTAAAGCATCGGAATCTATAACGAGTGTCACATGAATGGTTAAAAACATAGACAGTAAGAAGAGTCAGTTTTCTTGTACTTAAGTCGGCATTGTGCCTTTTGTATTTAATTCCGATGCAATTTCTGTGTTTCATCGTCAATATGGAGGTCAGAGAGATACAGTAAACCTGAAGTGAAGCATCAGAATCTATAACTAGTGTCACTGGAATGGTTCACAACATAGACAGTAAGAAGACTCAGTTTTCTTGTACTTAAGTCGGCATTGTGCCTCTTGTATTAATTTCCGATGCAATTTCTGTGTTTCATCGTCAATAAGAAGGTCAGAGGCATACAGTAAACCTGAAGTGTGGCATCGGAATCTATAACAAGTGTCACAGGAATGGTTCAAAGCATAGACAGTAAGAAGAGTCAGTTTTCTTGTACTTAAGTCGGCATTGTACCTTTTGTATTTAATTCCGATGCAACTTCAGTGTTTCATCATGAATAAGAAGGTCAGAGGGATACAGTGAAGCTGAAGTGAAGCATCGGAATCTATAACTAGTGTCACAGGAATGGTACAAAATATAGACAGTAAGAAGAGTCAGTTTTCTTGTACTTAAGTCGGCATTGTGCCTTTTGTATTTAATTCCGAAGCAATTTCTGTGTTTCATCGTCAATAAAACGTCAGAGGGATACAGTTAACCTGAAGTAAAGCATCGGAATCTATAACGAGTGTCACATGAATGGTACAAAACATAGACAGTAAGAAGAGTCAGTTTTCTTGTACTTAAGTCGGCATTGTGACTTTTGTATTTAATTCCGATGCAATTTCTGTGTTTCATCGTCAATAAGGAGGTCAGAGGGATACAGTAAACCTGATGTGAAGCATCAGAATCTATAACTTGTGTCGCAGGAATGGTTCAAAACATAGGCAGTAAGAGGAGTCAGTTTTCTTGTACTTAAGTCGGCATTGTGCCTTTTGTGTTTAATTCCGATGCAATTTCTGTGTTTCATCGTCAATATGAATGTCAGAGGGATACAGTAAACCTGAAGTGAAGCATTGGAATCTATAACTAGTGTCACAGGACTGGTTCAAAACATAGACAGTAAGAGGAGTCAGTTTTCTTGTACTTAAGTCGGCATTGTGCGTTTTGTATTTAATTCCGATGCTATTTCTGTGTTTCATCGTCAATAAGAAGGTCAGAGGAATACAGTAGACCTAAAGTGAAGCATCGGAATCTATAACTAGTGTCACATGAATGGTTCAAAGCATAGACAGTGAGAAGAGTCAGTTTTCTTGTTCTTCAGTCAGCATTCTCCCTTTTGTATTTCATTCCGATACAATTTCTGTGTTTCATCGTCAATACGAAGGTCAGTGGAATACAGTAAATCTGAAGTGAAGCATCGGAATCTATAACAAGTGTCACAGGAATGGTTCAAAACATAGTCAGTAAGAAGAGTCAATTTTCTTGTACTTAAGTCTGCATTGTGCGTTTTGTATATAATTCCGATGCAATATCTGTGTTTCATCATCAATAAGAAGGTCAGAGGGATACAGTAAACCTGAAGTGAAGCATCGGAATCTATAACTAGTGTAACAGGAATGGTTCAAACATAGACAGTGAGAAGAGTCAGTTTTCTTGTACTTAAGTCGGCATTGTGCCTTTTATATTTCATTCCGATGGAATTTCTGTGTTTCATCGTCAAAAAGAAGGTCAGAGGGATACAGTAAACGTGAAGTGAAGCATCAGAATCTATAACTAGTGTCACAGGAATGGTTCAAAACACAGACAGTAAGAAGAGTCAGTTTTCTTGTACTTAAGTCGGCATTGTGCCTTTTATAATTAATTCCGTTGCAATTTCTGTGTTTCATCGTCAATAAGAAGGTCAGAGGGCAACAGTAAACCTGAAGTGAAGCATCGGAATATATAACTAGTGTCACAGGAGTGGTTCAAATCATAGACAGTGAGAAGAGTCAGTTATCCTGTACTTAAGTCGGCATTGTGCCTTTTGTATTTAATTCCGAGGCAATTTCTGTGTTTCATCGTCAATAAGAAGGTCAGAGGGATACAGTAAACTTGAAGTAAAGCATCGGAATCTATAACGAGTGTCACATGAATAGTTCAAAACATAGACAGTAGGAAGGGTCAGTTTTCTTGTACTTAAGTCGGCATTGTGCCTCTTGTATTTAATTCCGATGCAATTTCTGTGTTTCATCGTCAATAAGAAGGTCAGAGGCATACAGTAAACCTGAAGTGAGGCATCGGAATCTATAACAAGTGTCACAGGAATGGTTCAAAACATAGACAGTAAGAAGAGTCAGTATTCTTGTACTTAAGTCGGCATTGTGCCTTTTGTATTTAATTCCGATGCAATTTCAGTGTTTCATCATCAATAAGAAGGTCAGAGGGATACAGTGAACCTGATGTGAATCATCGGAATCTATAACTAGTGTCACAGGAATGGTTCAAAGCATAGACAGTAAGAAGAGTCAGATTTCTTGTACTTAAGTCGGCATTGTGACTTTTGAATTTAATTCTTATGCTATTTCTGTGTTTCATCGTCAATAAGAAGGTCAGAAGGATGCAGTAAACCTGAAGTGAAGCATTGGAAACTATAACTAGTGTCACAGGAATGGTTCAAAACATAGACAGTAAGAAGAGCCAGTTTTCTTTTACTTAAGTCGGCATTGTGCCTTTTGTATTTAATTCCGATGCAATTTCGGTGTTTCATCGTCAATAAGAAGGTCAGAGGGATACAGTAAACCTGAAGTGAAGCATCGCAATCTATAAGTAGTGGCACAGGAATAGTTCAAAGCATAGAATGTAAGAAGAGTCAGTCTTCTTGTACTTAAGTCGGCATTGTGCTTTTTGTATTTAATTCCGATGCAATTTCTGTGTTTCATCGGCAATAAGAAGGTCAGAGGGAAACAGTAAACCTGAAGTGAAGCATCGGAATCTATAACTAGTGTCACAGGAATGGTTCAAATCATAGACAGTAAGAAGAGTCAGTTATCCTGTACTTATGTCGGCATTGTTCCTTTTGTATTTAATTCCGAAGCAATTTCTGTGTTTCATCGTCAATATGAAGGTCAGAGGGATACAGTAAACCTGATGTAAAGCATCGGAATCTATAACGAGTGTCACATGAATGGTTGAAAACCTCGACAGTAAGAAGAGTCAGTTTTCTTGTACTTAAGTCGGCATTGTGCCTTTTGTATTTAATTCCGATGCTATTTCTGTGTTTCATCGTCAATAACAAGGTCAGAGGCATACAGTAAACCTGAAGTGAGGCATCGGAACCTATAACAAGTGTCACAGGAATGGTTCAAAGCATAGACAGTAAGAAGAGTCACTTTTCTTGTACTTAAGTCGGCATTGTGCTTTTTGTGTATAATTCCGATGCAATTTCAGTGTTTCATCGTCAATAAGAAGGTCAGAGTGATACAGTGAACCTGAAGTGAAGCATCGGAATCTATAACTAGTGTCACAGGAATGGTTCAAACATAGACAGTAAGAAGAGTCAAATTTCTTGTACTTAAGTCGGCATTGTGCCTTTTGAATTTATTTCTTATGCAATTTCTGTGTTTCATCGTCAATAAGAAGGTCAGAGGGATACAGTAAACCTGAAGTGAAGCATCGGAATCTATAACTAGTGTAACATGAATGGTTCAAAACATATACAGTGAGAAGAGTCAGTTTTCTTGTACTTAAGTCAGCATTGTGCCTTTTGCATTTAATTCCGATACAATTTCTGTGCTTCATCGTCAATAACAAGGTCAGTGGGATACAGTAAACCTGAAGTAAAGCATCGGAATCTATAACTAGTGTCACAGGAATGGTTCAAAACAAAGACAGTAAGAAGAGTCAGTTTTCTTGTACTTAAGTCGGCATTGTGCCTTTTGTATTTAATTCCGATGGAATTTCAGTGTTGCATCGTCAATAAGTAGATCACAGGGATACAGTGAACCTGAAGTGAAGCATCGGAATCTGTAACTGGTGTCACAGTAATGGTTCAAAACATAGACAGTAAGAAGAGTCAGTTTTCTTGTACTTAAGTCGGCATTGTGCCCTTTGTATTTAATTCCGATGCAATTTCTTTGTTTCATCGTCAATAAGAAGGTCAGAGGGATACAGTAAACCTGAAGTGAAGCATCGCAATCTATAAGTAGTGTCACAGGAATAGTTCAAAGCATAGAATGTAAGAAGAGTCAGTCTTCTTGTACTTAAGTCGGCATTGTGCCTTTTGTATTTAATTCCGATGCAATTTCTGTGTTTCATCGTCAATAAGAATGTCCGAGGGATACAGTAATCCTGAAGTGAAGCATCGGAATCAATAACTAGTGTCACAGGAATGGTTCAAAACATAGACAGTAAAAGGAGTCAGTTTATTTGTACTTCAGTCGGCATTGAGCCTTTTGTATTTAATTCCGATGCAATATCTGTGTTTCATCGTCAATAAGAAGGTCAGAGGGATACAGTAAACCTGAAGTGAAGCATCGGAATCTATAACTAGTGTAACAGGAATGGTTCAAACATAGACAGTAAGAAGAGTTAGTTTTCTTGTACTTAAGTCGGCATTGTGCCTTTTCTATTTAATTCCGATGCAATTTCTATGTTTTATCGTCAATACGAAGGTCAGAGGGATACAGTAAACCTGAAGTGAAGCATCGGAATCAATAACTAGTGTCACAGGAATGGTTCAAAACATAGACAGTAAGTATAGTTAGTTTTCTTGTACTTAAGTCGGCATAATGCCTTTTGTATTTAATTCCGATGCAATATCTGTGTTTCATCGTCAATAAGAAGGTCAGAGGGATACAGTAAACCTGAAGTGAAGCATCGGAATCTATAACTAGTATAACAGGAATGGTTCAAACATAGACAGCTAGAAGAGTTAGTTTTCTTGTACTTAAGTCGTCATTGTGCCTTTTCTATTTAATTCCGATGCAATATCTATGTTCCATCGTCAATAAGAAGGTCAGAGGCATACAGTAAACCTGAGGTGAAGCATCGGAATCTATAACTAGTGCAACAGGAATGGTTCAAACCACAGACAATAAGAAGAGTCAGTTATCTTGTACTTAAATCGGCATTGTGCCTTTTGTATTTAATTCCGAAGCAAATTCTGTGTTTCATCGTCAATAAGAAAGTCAGAGGGATACAGTAAACCTGAAGTAAAGCATCGTAATCTATAACGAGTGTCACATGAATGGTTCAAACAAAGACAGTAAGAAGAGTCAGTTTTCTTGTACTTAAGTCGGCATTCTACCTTTTGTATTAATTCGGATGCAATCTCTGTGTTTCATCGTCAATAAGAAGGTCAGAGGGATACAGTAAACTTTAAGTGAAGCATCGGAATCTATAACTAGTGTCACAGGAATGGTTCAAAACATAGACAGTAAGAAGTGTCAGTTTTCTTGTACTTAAGTCGGCATTGTGCCTTTTGTATTTAATTCCGATGCTATTTCTCAGTTTCATCGTCAATAAGAAGGACAGAGGGATACAGTAAACCTGAAGGGAAGCATCGGAGTCTATAACTAGTGTCACAGGAATGGTTCAAAACATAGACAGTAAGAAGAGTCAGTTTTCTTGTACTTAAGTCGGCATTGTGCCTTTTGTATTTAATTCCGATGCAATTTCTGTATTTCATCGTCAATAAGAAGGTCAGAGGGATACAGTAAACCTGAAGTAAAGCATCGGAATCTATAACGATTGTCACATGAATGGTTCAAAACATAGACAGTAAGAAGAGTCAGTTTTCTTGTACTTAAGTCGGCTTTGTGCCTTTTGTATTTTATTCCGATGCAATTTCTGTGTATCATCGTCAATAAGAAGGTCAGAGATATGCAGTAAACCTCAAGTGAAGCATCGGAATATATAACTAGTGTCACAGGAATGGTTCAAAACATAGACAGTAAGAAGGGTCAGTTTTCTTGTAGTTAAGTCTGCATTGTGCCTTTTGTATTTAATTCCGATGCAATTTCAATGTTTCTTAGTCAATAAGAAAGTCAGAGGCATACAGTAAACATGAAGTGTAGCTTCGGAATCTATAACTAGTGTCACAGGAATGGTTCAAAACGTAGACAGTAAGATGAGC